>NC_056730.1:327575283-327852783 GCF_019279795.1 Protopterus annectens
CTTATATGGACAATGACCCAGCTTTTGACCAACATGTATCTGTAGTTGTAAGAAAGTCCTTCTATATTGCACAGCTTTTAAACAATGGGACTGTGTCGAGATTTAGAGAGGTCATCATCTCTCTTTACTCAGCCCTCATTAGGTCACACATATGCTACAACTGGAATGCCCAGACAGATCCTTTACAAAAAGGATACAAGTTCTAAACAACATGCACTACATGGATCAACTCAAATCCTGTCACTATAGTCGGTATTGTACTGACTGCTATGAGGTATCCTGTGTCTGGCATACAACACATCCTCTAACTCATTACTGATGGATTTGCTGTACATCAGCAATTGGTGTATGTATCTAAACCTCTTCTGCAACAAGAACAACAGAATAGTTTGGAGGGCCAGGTATAGCATGCAGAGGATACTGCTGCCCATCCAGATAAAACAAAGTTCATCCTTGTCCATATTCAAGTGCAACTTAGATCTATGAATGGGAAAGAGAAAATGTTCCCCAGGACTTCCCCCTGTACTACTAATGGACAGAGGTAGCTCTTAAATGCTTTATCCCATCCATGGATCTCCTCAAATTATCCACGGAATGATGCCATTTATTCTCAGTGGGGTAATATATAATTATTGACCATGGGATGGATAAAGGCATTCCATAACCAAATGGGATAGGTTATTTCAAGCCCAAAAAGGGAAATTGTCTAGGCTTAAAATGGCCCACAAGGACAGCTAGCCTGGTACTTACCTATAGCCCTATAAGATCTAAGTTCTGACTTTATTTTACCTAGAACACATGCAAGACACAGTAACTCATATTTTTTTGTAAATAAGGTTTTGTTTTGCTTTTCCTGTTTCATGTGATGTTGAATACTGTACAATAAACTTTAAAAAAGAACATTAGGCAATGCAAAAGGGCATTCAAAAAATTAAAACATAGAACTAAAAGGTTTCAAAAGAATTATCATTGGGTCAATTATTAGATCAAAGTAAATAAATAACACATGATGGCAGTATAAGTGAAATAATAATAATAATAATAATAATAATAATACTAGCCCTAATCAGATAGGATCTCCAAATCAAGAAGTCTCAGTTTGTGATGTTGCTATTCTGGTAAGGGAAACAGCTGAACGAAAACCTGAAGTTAGTTATGTACAAAATAATTCATCAAAGCTCTCTTCTGTGGTTCTTTCATCATCTTTTTGTATTGAGAACACTCCCTTTAAATCATATGAAGAATCATGTACTAGAGGTCCTTGAAAATGTTGAAAACAATAAATAGAAATATTTTTTAGGGAAATTATGCCATGTTTATATTGGAATGATTATCGTTATACAAATGCCCTTTATTTAACATCTGGCTCTGCCAGCTTTGTTTGACCTGCTCCATAAAATTGCTAACATATTGTGAATATTTAATTTAATAAAACAGAATGCTTTCTAAAGTTAACCTCCATTTGAGTCACTATGGAGCAGAATTTGTCAGTAGCAAAATCAAAGTATCATTAGGTGATTTCTTAAAAAAAACTCGCAAACTGAAGTTATCGCAACCATTGTCAGTATATCTAATAACACTTTGAACACATACTATTGCAATACCTGCAACATTAGTGATAAATATTATGAATTGAATGCCATAACAAATACAGATAACTTATCTATTATATGAACTGCTGAAGCTTGGGACTCTTCTAATTTAGTGTTTGCCAGGTTAATGAAGTATTAGTGCTTAAGGGATAACAAGACAATATAACAGGCAATGTTCAGTTACTTGATTAATCTTTGCCTTCAGGTCTTGGTTTTGCTAATAATCTTATAGAAATGTTAGCTGTTAATATTTCTGGATGGTAAGGGACATGATAAGAATAATTCTTACATATAGAAAGCCATCCATGGATATTTATACATTATCAAGAATATTTAGCTAACCTATATCAGCTTTTGTCTCATAAGTAATAGTTCTTGAAGATTTAAACTACCAAAATGAACTGGGACAACTTTATCTCCAGTTATATTGAGTAAGACTTGTGTGCATTACTGTTACTTCAGGGATATACACAATTCATGAACTTACCAGGAATAATAACACTTTGGATTTGCAATGTCCAGCTATGACCCCCATCATGGTCAGACAAACATTGTCCATTAACTTTTGGTATTTCTTCTAATTGTCCCATTGACCACAGATCTACTAATCATGATCACATTTTAACAGATTATCTATAAAAAACTGGCAAAATCTGTCAAGTTCTGCACAGGACTATTTATATATTTATTTATTTATTTATTTATTTGTCTTTTGTTAACCAGGTTAGTGCACTGGGCTTGTGGCCCATTTCAGTGGAAACCTGAGAAGAAAGGCTCCACAAAAAGAACAAATTACAGAGTTTACATGACAGAAATGAGAGTTTAGATACATAAATACCTACACACATGCCATATAAGAAATACGAGTACAAAGCAACAAAATATACATGCAATAATGAAAACTGAGAATTCAAGTAAATTCAGCAAGGACAGTAGCTAAAAAAAACTACAAAAAATGTAGATTTACTATAGTTCAATAGAGAAAAGCCCTTCAAAATAATTAATGATTAAACCAAGTTGGTAGGGAGGAAAAAGAAGTATTAAATAGAGGGATAGAAGAAGAGGAGTGGGAAGTAAAGTTTAGGAGAGTCAAGAGAGTAAGGAGGGTAAAATTATCCATTTCTGAGAAGGGGGGTGGGAAGAAATAGTTGTAAAGGAAGACAAAAAAAGATTTAGGTAGAGCTTATACTAAATGAGTTATACTAAATATGAGAATATACCAACTGATTTAGGTGAAACAACTGTCACATATTTTACATACAAAAAGAATAGGCTAAATCTTCATTCTTGGTTGTCAAAAATCCACCTTGTACAGGAAAAAAATCATACATTACACTTAACTTGAAAATATAATACTCAAAGAAATAAAGAAAACAATTAAACAAGATTTGTAGAAATTTAAAGCCCATATTGATCATGGTGAACTGATAAATAGTTAAAAAACACAGTTTTATAAATATGTTAATGTTGAAAGTCAAACAAAAATGCACAAGAACAAGCACTGTTAATGACAGGATAGTAAATAATCCAAAGTTAATTACAAATTAATTTATAATTAATTTTCCAACTTAGCCATTTATCCCAAGGCACATTTACCATGGTATGGAGTTTCTGTCATACTGTGTAAATGTGTATTTCCCATAATTCTAACAGAAACTGTCAACATAACACTTGCCAAAATTGGCAAAAAAAAACCATTCACAGAGTTGAATAAAATCACAGGGATTTTGATTTCAAGCATTAAGAAAAGCTTAAGTCCTGTTTCAATTTTCAATATTCAATTTTTCTGATAGTCTGTTAGTCATGGTAAAAATCTTCAGTTACTACAATTTTCACAAAGTGAAATAAAATATTCAGAATTATAGACCAATAAACCTTACATCACTGCTGAGTAAATGTTATAAAATATGTCTTATTCATCATTTTACAAATACAGATAAAAGCTATAACTATATGACTATACAAATATCTGGATTTTCTCCAAAAAGGTCTACTTTCACAAATGTATATGAATTCCATGCAAGAGTTAGTTTGGCCCTTGACCTGGGCCTAGATGTTGAATGCATTTACTTGGATTTTGCAAATGCATTCAACAATTTGTTGCACTACACAATCATAGATGCCCTAAAGAAGTACAAAATTAATCCATATCTGATTGCATGTATGATGCCCAGTAAATATCTCACTGGACTGCCACCAATTAATGTGATGTCCAGATAATATCCCACTGAAATTACACCAATTAATGTGACGTCTGCCACTATCCTGGGTCAGTAACTAAGGAGCTTCAATCCTCACTACTGACTCCAGTGTGAAACTGTCACTTAAACAGGAGTAATATTTCACAATTCTCCCCTAAAAGCACAGCAGAAACACACTCTATAGCCTGGGACTGGACTCTATACTTTTCACCACCCCCTAATCTAATTTCTTATTGCACACTTCAGAACAATGTGCCCTAGTTTAAGACCTCTGATACACCCACACTTAAATTAACTTTCATACATCTAAACACTTCTGGGAAAGCCTGACACAGATTTCCGGGTGTGTCCCTTCCCCAAAATAATGTGGTAATGCTGCCACCAATCAGAGTGTCTTCATGCCCTTCTAAAGGGGTGTCCAATTACAAAAATTAAAGAGTAAAACAAATAGTATCAAATTACATAAGCAGCCAGGCTTTGAGTCACCCAGGGAAGTTATCAAGGCAAGTACAAGCACACTCAAATCACCAAAGAAAAACACTGATTGTCCAGCCACAATGTTAATTAATAAAAATATTTAATATTGAGCAAAATTATTAAAAATATAAAACAGCAATTCCCAATAAACAAACAGAACTTATTCACTAGGAAAATTAAATCAATGCTATAGGATAGAGATCCAACATTCAGAAAAATGCTAACTGATCTAGCTGATTAGTTATAATTTCCTAACTAAAAACACTGTCCCTGACCTAAAATAATTTACTACAACAGAGCAAAGGCAGGCTTACAGTTCTTGGTGAGTTCTTTTTGGGTATCCACTACATAGTATGTCTGTGATCAACTGACAACTGTAACTGACAACTGACTTCTGTAACTGACAACTGACAACAGCAGGTTCTTTTATAGACTAGCCTAACTGTCCACTGTTCCACTTCTAATTTTCATTTCATATTTTAAATTCAACCAACAGCTGTTTTCTAAAGGTTCCTTCCTATCTTTCAGCTTCTGACAGTAACACATAGCAACTGTCAACATTCTGATGACATCATCTGCTGATCAGCTGAATCTGAGACAGTTTGCCTTTAGAATCTCTCTTTTCACAAGCATGTGCAGTTAGAAAAAGTAAAAGGACACTGTTGAAGTCTTTAAAACATTCTGTTCAAATGAATCATAAATCAACATGTAAGAACTTATTTACAATATCATAGCTAGTTATGCTGGCATACAATACACAGGTCAGTCTGAAATTATATACACACTTCAGCCAGGCATGCCAGCACAGATGACAGTGTCTAATTTCTTCACAGCATGGATTACTAATTGGTCAAAAGGTTGCACCCAATGTGTAAAATTCAAGACATTCATTTCAGTTGTTTACCTATTCCCACTGGTGTCCCACAAGAATCAAAACTGGGACTGTACATGTTTAATCATCGCTTTTCTCATAATGAAGTCCTGCTGGGTCAGTAAATAAGCAGACAATAGCAAGATTGTTTTGTGGCAGTTTCTGAGGATGGGTTTTTACCTATTAACATATACTTACATGCCATTTCATTATGGGAATCTAACATTTATCTATGTTTTATTGAACCAAAATTTCAAGTGATTTTTTTTTTGCAAATATTATAAAAGAAATCTGGATGGCTCAGTTTTATTAAAAGTTGATCATTACAAAGTTCTATGAACAGCAATAACAAGTAATTTTGTCCCTTGAAAAACATGTCAACAACATTAGGGGAAAGTTTTAAGGATGATAGGATTGATGTTAAAGCCAATGTCTTTAAATGATGTTGGTCTTGCTCTATAAAATTTACTTAAGGCTAATACTGAAATATAATAATTATTTTCTACTTACACACATTATCAGCTTCAAAAACTAGAGTCAGTTCAGCAACTGTTTACTAAACGGATTCCTAGCAGATGCGATTTAAGCTATTCAGATAGATGTATTGGATTGAATTTATATTCCCTTCACTAACAATATTTCTGGGTTTAAGCAATCCAAGCTTTCAAAGCATTTAAGGCTGACATGATGCTGGCCTCTCTAAATTTGAATTTATTCTCTAATTATACCACTTTAAGGCATAACAATCTTAACTTTTGTATTAATCTGAACAAAGCATCTAGACATAATAACTGCATTATTCGGGTTATCCTAAGAATCAGTAATAAGTTACCGTCCAGAATAAGCATTTTTTTAAGGTCAATTTGGATGCTTGGATGGGCCATGAACTCTTTAATCCTGTTTTAAAGAGCAAATGTTTCTTGATTGCCTTAATGCCTAAACACTGGTTAGCAAAACTTATCTGACATCACCACAATCTATGTTTGGTTTTGACCCATCAATGAAAAATGTCCTGTAAAATGTAATTTCCCTCCTCCATGAATTGAACAATCCTCAAGTGTTTTTATGTTTGCTGTACTCAAGACCACAGTACATGTAACTACATATTTCAACTTCCAAGATTTTCTCTTTTCATCATGATTGTGTGCCTATGGAGTTAGTGTACTTAAGTAAGAAGATGCTCTTCTATGATTGCCATCTATAGATTCAATGAGTGTGATTTTTTTGTGGGCAGGCATGGCCTTGTTTATTGACTTCTCAGAGGGGATCCATTTTGCTATGTAGGTCAACCACACCCTACTTTCAGCCTGATGAAGCCACTAACCCAATTCTATAAATTCTTGTCACCTCCTGTACAGGGGATAGGAGAAATCATCTGTCAGTCTGAATCTATGACCTGACATTGCAATCCCCAGTCTTTTACAGTCCACCTCCAACAGCCATGCCTTGACAGATAAGTGTTGCAATTTAAAAATTACCTGTTTGTGCATTCAGTCTAATAATGCACCCTTTTCCCTGCCTTATGGAGTCTGTCTGTCTCCACCGTTAGGTCCTCTGTCTATTCTTGTCACTTATTTAGCTCAATACTCGGTTGATTTAAGAAGTTAAGAGTCTCCATATTCTCCAGAAGGCCTGTATTTCACCTGTGTTGACACCTTCTATGATTTTCAGTATTGTCTAGATCAGCCTGCAGTGTCTGCACCTTCCTCTTAAATTACTGTAGCTCCCTAGCTTCCTTCCAAATGGCTTGGTTTCTGGCTGCATAATCACTCTTCAGACAGATGTTTTCACTTTCACTTTTATATAAGACTACAGCTCTTGCAATGCCTTCCATACTTTTGCTGAGGTCGACCACCTTATGCATGAACCTACTGAGCAAGTGGAGTACCTCTTTCAGGTTTCTCTTCCACAACTTCCCCTATGAGTAACAGTTCTAGCAACTTCTTCACAGACACAAACACACACACACACACACACACACACACACACACACACACACACACACACACACACACACACACACACACACACACACACGGGAGTGGTGCATGCAGTTCTACACCCCACATATTACTCTGCACTTAACATTGTCCAATAAGCCATGCAAACCCAGTTTGCTTATATGGAGAGTCACTTCTATGCAACTATATTAAATTGCTCACACAACTGCCCCCTTGCTTAAGAAGTTACTAGGTTAATGGCCCTAGGCCCCTTACAAACCTAGCCAAATTCTACCCTTATTTCAATGATCAGCACCTACTGCCTCTGTCCAACAGGGACACAGGTGAAACCCCTGGGGTGAATTTACAGTTACCCATCAATCTAGACTGCATTTGAAGAGGACCAATGAGGTGCTCTGTTTGACATGAAGTGAGAGTCTGTTCCAAATGTATAGTAACCTCTGGGAGTCAAAATCTGTCCCTTCAGCAGGTTCTATTTATTTTATTTATTTTACATTTGTTGACTGGGATAGTCCAACTGGATACATGTCCATTTTCAGTGGAGGCCCGGGGAGAAAATCTCCAAAGGTAGTTACAAAAGCAAACATAACATAAAACAAATTAAGCACAGTTTACAGACTCTGTTGAGACATGTAAGTTATGCAATCTCACAAACTTATGATATACTTTAAGAAATTACAACTTAAATAAATTGCAGGTGAAACAGTATTGGTACACAAAATATAACTAAAGATATAGTCAGGCTTGGAGCAAGGACATAACCAATGAGAACTGAAATACTGCTTGAGACTTTTCTTGAATTGAGTTAGGGTAGTATCTAGAGTAATGTCAGCAGGTAGTGAGTTCCAAGTTTTACCAACAGAGTTGGCAAACAAAAAGAGTCACCGGCTGAGTTGTTGAATTTGACAGTTTGAACTACCAGTCTATTAGGTGAGCGAAGTGGTCTGAGGTTGCAATGGGAGTAGATAATGTTTTTAAGTGCAGATGCATTTTCAGGTTGGTTAAGTACTTTATGAGCCACTATAAGTTGGTTGTACTGAATTAGGCTGAGCAGTTCTAGCTAACCAAAATAATTTAGGTTTTTACAGTGATGTGTTCTTTGGGGCATGCCAGTGACAAATCTAGCTATGTGATTATAGCAGTTAGAGAATTTATTAAGATCAGTTTTATTTAAGTTGGTAAGTAAAGGGGAGGCATAAAAAAGGGTAGAGAGTGGGCAATGGCAGTTCTATCAGGTGGGGTTAAGAAAGGTTTAATCTTATATAGCAAGCCAAGTTTTTTATTGATGGTTTTGCTAGTTTGATTGAAATGCATATCAAATTTAAAATTGGTATCTACGGTAACACCTAGGAGTTTCATGTAGACATCTGGGGAGATTATGGTGCCATTATTAGACTTAATAGAGATGGATAATACTGAGGACTTTTGTGGGGGAGAAAAGTAGTAGCTTTGTTTTGTTGGGATTTAAAATCAGATGACGGTCAGAAAGCCAATTTTCAACTATGTTAAAAGTATTCTGAGTTAATGTCTGCAAATCTGGCTGGGAGGTGGCAGAGCAAATCAAAGTGGAGTCGTCCGCATATCGAATGCAGTTTGCTTTTGGAATGACAATCTGGTATGTGACATATTAATGTCACATACCAGGTTAAGGACTTTTGAGTGAGTAATATGTGCACCATTTGACTTATGGATATGCAGCATTTCCAACAAAGCAGGGTCAGAGACTGGCTTATTTGCAAAGCAGAGACCGTCTGAGTAGTCTGCATGAAACAGAATAAAGTGACAGAGATTTCAGATGATAAACATAGTACAGATGCTGAAGACCTTGACATTTCCTTGTGAGGAACCTTTGTGGTCTCTCCCATTGTTGCAGGCGCTTGGAAAGGTACATACCAAAAGAGGAGTTGTACTGAAATATTGTCCTGATTTGGGAAGAGTACAGGGAGGTTATAACTTCTTTTTTTCTGGAGGCTATGCCCTTACTTAGGAGATGAGCAATATAGAATGCCCTTCTTACCACTGTGGAGACATGGTGATCAAAGGTAAAGTTGCTGTCAACCTGTGTACCACGTCTCTCACCATTGAGTGCATACTTAGGGTCTTGCTATTGATGTGGTAGCTTTCAGGAACATCATTCTTACTGAAAGGGATGATAATACATTGTTTTGCATTGAGTTTAAGGCGTGACTTTGGAACCAATCATTTGTTTGTGTAAAACCCTCTTGTAGGATATTGACATAATTTGGAGATTCTATGACCACTCCCAGTTTGCAGTCATCAGCAAACTTTGTCAGCTACAGACCTTTAGTTTTTGCTTGTACTTTGGAGAAATAGATTCCAAATAGTAGAGGTCCCAGGACTGATCCCTCTGGAACACTGCTGGTTACAGGTCTGCTGTTGGAGTTGGATTCCCCTATTTTGACTACAATGTGTTCTATTAGTGAGCCAGTTAGTGATACATCTAATGATATAAGGGTTGATACCTTTTATTTTTTTTTAATTTCGACAAGTCTTTTGGGTTTCTAATACCATGACAGGAATGGGCCCCATTCCTAAGTCAAAGTACGATTAAAGTTCATGAAATTAGTACTGTTTCAATCTTTGATGTCAACCAAAAGTAGTCACTCCTTCAGCAATTCGTATGGGGGTTACATGTATTGGTAACATATCTTAATATGATTGTAGATTCTTTTTTATAAGACGCGTTGCTTGTTCTACTATTGGAATTGTCTGGGTATCTTCCACACTGATCTCATTTCTGCCAGCAGATCCTGATATTTCATGACTTTGTGTCCCTCTGTATGCAAGACACTGTAGTCACTGGGTGTGGCGATTTCCATGATCAATGCTACTTTTGTCTTTTTTTCATGGACCACTATATCCAGTTTTCTAGCATCTATCTTTTGAACTATTGGTAATGGATGATTCCCATGTAATGTAAACTTCATCATTTTCTATAATGTTTTGTGGTTCATGTTTCCAGCGTTTTTCAGCCACTTCAGTACCATAATGTTTGCGCAATCCCAAGTGCAACAATCTAGCCACATTAAGTCTTTCAGTATACAGTCCTTCTGCCATTAGTATGTCACAACCAACAATGAGGTGTGCGATTGTTTCCAATTCAGTTTTACAAAACTTACATTTGTCTGTTTCTGCAACATGTTCAATGGACTTTGTAAACCAATGCATATGAAGCCCACTATCTTGGGCCGCCAATATTAACTTTTCATCTCTTAGTTTGAATTTGCCTCTCCTAAACCATTCCTGCGCTCATTCCTGATTGACATGAGGTTCTTCCAGAAGTTTTCTATACTTGCAACTAAAGTTATGCATTTTTCACATTTCTTGCCTTCTCATCTGGTCCTTCACCTTATATTCTTTCTTTCGTTTTTTGGCACATTCAGTTGCTGCCTAATTTTTACCTACTTCTGGTTGGATTTCCATTCCTGCTTGATGCCGATATGCTTCTGCTAGATTAAGCAGAGAAGTCATCCTAGATTTATTCTCCTCATGTTTCAAAACTTTCACTGCATTTGGGTCTTGTGAGGTCAGCAGATATGTGTGGAGTCCCATGATTGCAGATCTATACATGTAATCAATTTCAAGGAGGCCCATCCCTCCTTCTGAATGGGAAATATATAATCTTGGTATGCACTGATTTTTATAAATCATTAGTTGAGCATGAAGCATCCTTCTTGTTTTCCTATCTAATCTAACCAACACGTTTTGGGGTCAGTCAATCACTCCAAAACTGTAAGTTAGGACAGGAATTGGTTTATAGCTTGGATTTTGTTCCTGTATGTCAACGCTGTTTTCAGGATCAATTTAAGTCTTCTAAAGTATTCCTTACTAAGTTTTATTCACATTTCTTCATATTTTATTATTAATCCTTCATCAATTCCCAAATATTTATACACTCCCTCTTGCTCAGGTTCTTTTATATCACATTCTTGTCCCAAACTGGTGTTTTCCTGGTGCTGCAGTTTTCCTTTTTTAAGGTTGCTTTGGCACATTTATCAGGACCAAATGGCATTCTTATATCATCTGAAAAAGTTTTGACAACCTGCAGTTGTGCTTTCAATTCCTCATCTGATGAGCTATACAGTTTTAAATCATCGACAAAGAGAAGATGAGAAGTCTTTACACTTTGTTGTTTTCTAGCAGCCAAATTATAGCCTTGGTCTGGTTAACATTTAGCCTTCTTTCTTAGCAAGCTTTCCTTTCTCATTATTATAGTTCCTCAGTGGGAGAGGAAGTCTTATTGTTGACTTGTTGTGCATCTGCTTTGGCTAGTTTAATGCTTATTAATGGAATATTTAAATGTATCCTTTAGGATCATGGATACAAATTATACACAGATACAGATCATCATACTACTTGAATCTGGCAACCCTTACAGAGAATCTCTAGTCTTCAATGAATCCAGGTTCTGTTTCGTCTCACCACCTATTCAACCAGAGGCTGTGATGCACCCTTGCACTCTAGTCTCACTCATACCATGACCAGTTACAGCTTAACAAACTGCTACTTGGGGTACTGTTTATGTAATTTTAAATGACTTCAAGCCCTTCTGCAATGCTCTTATCACTTTCATAGTCTGAAAATATGCCCATGTAGCCACATGAGACAGGTGGCAGACTTAACTGAGTCAGTTGTGAACAACACTCTAGTTGTGATCACAAATGTGCAATTTATTTCATTTTGTTTAAAGCTCAAGATGGCAGAAACTCAGTGAATTCAGTTTTCTCCAAAACACTATGATCCTGGAGTTAGTATATCTAAGTAAAAGGAGTGTAAGGTGCACCCCCATGCTGAAGATTGCAGGGGACCCCCCCCCTGCAAAAACACCAGAGCAGTAAAACAGTGCATTTTGATTGCCATTGTGTCACTGCTGATTTAATACATAGTAATCTCACTTCTCACTTCTCACTTCTGCGTGTGAGTCACTCATGTACTGCAAATTAGTCATAGAGCTCATATGATAAAATATTCATAATGCTAAACTTCAGCTGTAATTTTTTTTCGCAAAAAAACATAGTACCATGACATAGAAACTAGAAGAGATTTTAACAATAAAACTAAAAGTACCTTTCAGCAAATGGCAGTTGAAAAATCTGTTATGAACAGGCTGGCAGTATGAAATACAGTATGGTATTCACAGTCCAGGGCTGCGCAAATGCATAGCATGCATCCACAGATAGGAACACTAAGCAAATGTGGAAATAAGGTCAGTGTAACATAGTGGCGTTGACTATGTAAACCCAAAGAAAATTCTCTTATTGTGCCCTTTTTTTCTAAGCACACAAATTTTGTAAAGGTCGTCTTTTCGTATGTGAGAGCTACTTTGTATTATTATAAATTGTATGTGCTTTGGTATATTGTGGGCAAGCTCACTTGAACACAGTCATGCTTAAAGCATTACAGCAAATATGCAGACTGTGCAGCAGCTAACATTTTTTTTTTTTTTTTAAATTAAAGGGGTTAGAACAGTTTTGTATATGGGTATCCTTTTGTGGATACCTTGATGGTTTCATTAAAGCATTGAAAGGGGGTAATAGGAAAAATTGAAAAAGGGTAAACAAAGGAAAAGGGAAACACATAAGGTAAATATCAAGAGGGTTTGAGCTGGAGGAGGTGGGAAGGATGGGGACCATGTTTTTGTCAGGGTATAGACCCTCCCTATAAATAGGGAAGAAGGTGTAGGAGAAATGGTTAGGTAAGAAGGGCAGAGGAAGTCTCATTGAGTACCCAGTCCACACAGCCTCCAACATGTCCACTGCCAGATGGTCTTGCTGTGGAGGTCCCCAATGTTGAGGGGGTAAGGGCCTGTGTTGGTGCAGTGGTCAGCACCAAGTGAGTGAGTGTGTCTTCTACATGCTGAAAAGAGGCTTTGACTGGTGTAATTCTCCTATCCACAACCTCTTCTAGTATGTCCTCAATGAAAGTAGGAAAGCCCCCATTCAGTGAGGCTTGCCAGGCTGCCACATGCCTGCAGGACTGGTGCCTTCACTCCGACCCACTCCAACCCTGTAAGGATGGCCCCAGACAGGCAGAGAGTGATCTCTCCCTAGTCTGAGAGGTATGTGCCTGGACTGCTCCTGAGGGTTTGAACCTGTATAAAAGATAAATTAAATGGGAAAGAAGTAAATTAACAAAGTAAAAAAAACAAACAAAAAAAAAACTCATAAACAAAAAAATAAAACAGAAAAAAGGGGTGGACAGAGACAAAACAGAAAAAAAGCCCAATAAAGCCACACAGTACTACTGTAATGCAAGGTATAAAGTCAACAAAGCATTCAGAAAAATAACTTAATTGAAGTTCAGTTGCGTATGGGTAGTGTTTATACGTATACCCATGGGTAGTGATTATGTAACTTGGAAGAATGTGTAAGACTAGTGCTTATGCACACGTGATGAACTGAAATGGTTTTGTGTTTCACTTCCATACTTTTCAAACACATTTTACAGTACACACTCATCAAACATGAAATAAATCGTTAACTACTGCAGTTAATCATGTTTAAAAATGACAGTATAATGCATTTTCCTTGGTCTGTTCCTGTCCTCCTTGGATTTCATTTGGCTGCAAAGGTATAACAGCAGTTGTTTGCAGGATTACTGCCAAAATCAGTTTTAAAAGCATTGCTGTGCTATTGTTTATGTCACCCTGAATTATGTAAAATGTTTTTCTGTTATGGTTAAGTAATAAACATCTTAACGACACCCGTTACTGGAAACGATTCCACCAGTCTCCTGGTTCTTTTCTTGTTGAGAACTGTATTGTATTTCTTCTTCAGCTACAAGTACAAGAAT
Organism: Protopterus annectens; assembly: GCF_019279795.1. Classification (NCBI taxonomy): domain Eukaryota; kingdom Metazoa; phylum Chordata; order Ceratodontiformes; family Protopteridae; genus Protopterus; species Protopterus annectens. Next base: position 327,589,199 of record NC_056730.1, read on the forward strand.
GAGGGAGAGAAGGATCATCTTGTTTAGCTGTATTTCACTGTTTCCATATATACATGTCTTATTATTTCCTGTAATCATTTTCTTTTTGTCTTATCCTGTCAGATTGTAACTGTTGAATGCATGCGTGTATTATTAAAATTCGGTAGTGACAAAGTATGAATGCAGGTCTGTATTTTGTTTTAAAAATGCATGTATCACTATGTCGAACACCTGAACTGCAAATGTTGAAATGTAACAAATCAAGGAAGTGTGAATTTCCTTTTCTACAGAACTTTGTCTAATGTACAATAATGAAGTAAAACACCTTGCTCTCTGAAAGGGTATTTGTTCATCATTAAAGCAAAGCAACCCCACTCCCCTCCCCTCCCCCAACAGTCAGTCTGACTAGGGTGTGGTGTCACTTCTGCAATGTTGTATGTGCAGCAAGAAATACTTACAAACAAGCAATTAAGTTCAGTTCTTTTTACTTATATTTAGTTACCTCTCACAAAACTTGTCTTTTTGTAATAAAAATAATTACAACCTTTTATTGCAATGCTACACAATTACATATTTATTTTGCATGTCTAACTAACTATTTATATATTAATTTAGTTCCATATTACTTACTGATATTTTACTGATACACATACATTATTATAGAAAATTACCTTTACCTACTTTTTTTTACTTTTATTTTTCAATTATTACTCTAACCTCTTAATAGGTAACAGCATTTTTTGTCTGTCATGAACAGATGGATATGGATATCTGAAAGGTTTCGGTTTTTTTTCATTAGGACTATTCACTGAAAGCACATTTCACTGAAAGTCAAATGACTGTGCACAAATCACTGAAAGCCTTTCCACACTGTTGTGCGACCCTGGAGTTAGTATGTAATAGTAAGGGTGTGTGTGTGGGGTGGAAGGGCCCCCCCAGATCTTTTTTTGAATATATTTATTAAGTGCAAAGAGTAATTTATTGGAATTGCAAAATATTTATATAGTTCAAATATTTAAATTAGGTGGGGTTACTATATATGCCCCACACCACTATATACTAAAGGGGCCATATATAACTCCAGTAGTGGGTATGAGGCGTGTTATAATTTCAAATGTGTTTCAGTGAAATGTGCTTTCAGTGGATAGTCCTAGACCCATTTTTTTCTTGATGCATTTCAGAATGTCACCTCTAGTACATATTTACAGGATTAGATGGTTTTGACTGTTGAACTGTATTTGTTTTTGTTTTATTCTACTTTTTTTATATTTTTCATTATTATATATACATATCATATATATATATATATATATATATATATATATATATATATATATATATATATATATATATATATATATATTATATCACACATTTTGGCATCATGTCATGGCACCTGTGATGGAGCTGTCAAGGTGCAGTAACCCTGTGTGATACTTTTTTTTCCCCTACCAGATATAGATTTTTTTTCTGACATGATTGTGTGTGTGCACTGAATTGGCAGAAAGAAGAAAGTTTGAGTCATGCAGAAGAAATGAGCCAGAAGCACATTAGTGTGACATCACCTTGAGCAAACCATTAAGACCAGGTATGATAACATTGATGACAGGTTTGGTTTAATCACAAATTTTTGTTTTTTTTGTTTTTTTTAAGGCAAAACAGTTTAAACCACTAATATATAATTTCTCAAATAATTACTCATATATATCAATTCAGCTTATCTTTATCAATTTGTGTTTTTTTTTGGTTTCATTGCATTTTTTTGTTTTAATTGTGACCTTCTATTTCTATTTAAGGTAATGGAGAAAGGGGAATGTGGTAATGGAGAAAGGAATTCGTTATCTCTAGTACTTTGCGTGCTGTATTGCTTGTTAGGATGTGACAACTGTTAGGTGGACATTCATTCATTGGCATTAGAACATTCCATTTTTTCATGACCATTTTTATGACCATTTTTATATAGCTGTTTTTGCTGTTTAGTCTAGCATCTGTATTTTCCGGCTGCAGCTTGAAGCAGAGCATAGATGTGAACAGCTTGACATTGCCTGGGAATGCTGTCATGTGGCAATCACAATCATTTAATATGCTGATGTACCTGAAAATATAATAACTGAACAATATGATCGTTGTTATTTTCTTTGCAATTTAGGTTTTTTTTGATGACAATGCAATGTGTAATGTAATTCCCAAAATCACTGTCACTGTAATCGACACAAAAAAACACACTGGTACCACAGTAAATTCCAATCACCACTTGATTTAAAAAATTAAAACAAGCTTTAACTTTAACAAATTTAAAACAGTTGTTAAACAGTTGTTGAATATTCATCACTTCATCACACTTCTAAGCCTCTACTTGGGCTCTCTAAAGGCTCTAAAAAAATTGTTAAAAAGTTTTAATTGTTTAAGCCACACCACCACACCAAAACCTTAATTACTAAATTTACAGTACTTACTGGTAAAACATAAATACATATAAAATATAAATTTAAAATTTTAAACATAAAAAAACTAAAATTTATACATAAAACCAACAACAACATTGTACTGTATTAATTTATTAAAAACAAAATGCAAATGCAGTGTATGTCAATGTTAGAAATCAGTCTTCTTGACATTTGTGTTAGTAACAAGACAGTTGGAGGTACAAAAACCAACTATTGCTAAAACTCTACTACACTGCTATATACAATAATATTGATGTAAAATAAAAATTGATATCCAGATTTTCCGAAGAATTTAAACTTTTATTATTTTATTTACATTTTTTATTACTTAAGTAAAAAGAAAATTTAAATAATTAATAGTAAGTAAAATAAATAATTATGGGGTTCCAAGGTGGGGGTGGTCATTAAGACCTGGAGACCTGAATTTAGATCATTGCATTTTGCTTCTTTTACCTTCTTATCTCAATTTATCTCTTTCTCTCCCACTGTTCTCTTTCTCCCACTCACTTAAAAACTTCCCTTTAAACAAATCACAAAATTTTTTTTTTTTAAATGTTTCTATAAGGCATTTGTTCTCGCCCTCTTCCTTCCCTCAAAATCTAATAAAAACACCTGCTTTAAATAACCTTAAATTTTTCCTTAAATAATAACAGGGACATAAACAGCACATGGCTAAATAAATCAAACGCATGGTAAATTAATTCATGCTGCAATAATTGCATAATATTCTAAATTATCTAATAATCTAATAACTAAATAATAATCATTTTTTATCTAATCTATTTTGCTATTTTTTTTGCAATTTGTTTTGTTATTGACTTTGACAACAATTTACTGTTTGTAGTGAACATGACAGTGTTGTTTGTACATAATACAAGAGGGAAGACTATTAGTGAGGAAGTTGTTTTGCATTTTTGTTCATTGATGGCAGAGTGTTGCTTATTGATCACAAGCTCTTTGCATTTTGTGTTTTGAATTAATTGTTAATTCTTTCTGTAGTTTAGCAGGTTAATTTGGCCAGTGATTGTGTTGATAAGATGCAGACAGTACTATGCCAAGTGTCTGACAGTAGCCCTTTTATTTGTTTATTTGTTTGTTTTAGTACCAGATGATGAATTCCTTCTTCCCTTTTAATTAATCCAATTATTTTGGGTTTCTAATGTCATAACATGAATGGACCCCATTCCTAAGTCAAAGTATGATTAAAATTCATGAAATTAGCATTGTTTCAATCTTTTTAGCCCAGAACTGACTCCTTCTGCAACTCATATGGAGTTATATGTATTGGTAACATGTCTAAGTATGATTGCAAATTCTTTTTTATAAGACTCATTGCCCCTACTGCTATTGGAACTCTCTTGGTATTCTTCTACCACATTGCTGTCATTTCTGCCTCAAAATCCTGGTATTTATTTTTTTTGTATTATATTTCTCTGCGTGTACACATACTCAGTCACTGTAGTGTAGCAAATGATCAATGCTACATCTGCCTCTGCTTCATTTCATGGATTACTATATCTTTTTTTCTCTTTTTTAACGGTTTTCCAATGTTTTTCAGCTACTTCAGTATGATAATGTCTGCCATTAGTATATCACAACCAGCAACAAAATGTGCAACTGTTTCTGATTCTGTTTTACAAAACCTACATTTGTCTGTTTCTGCCACATGTTCAATAGACTTTGTACACCAATGTGTATGTAGTTCACAATCTTGGGCTGCCAATACTAACCTTTCATCTTTTGGTTTAAATTAACTGTCCTTAACTGTTCCTACGTTCGATCCTGATTGACATGAGGTTGTTCCAAGAGATTTTTATACTCGCAACTATGTTTATACCTTTTCCACATTTCTTGCCTTCTCATCTGATCCTTCACCTTTTATTCTTTCTTTTGTTTTTTTTTTTTTTTTGGCACATTCAGTTGCTGCCTCATTTTTATCTACTTCTGGTTTGATTTCCATTCCTGCTTGACAGTGATATGCTTCTGCTAAACTAAGCAGGAAAGTCATCTTAGACTTATTCTCCTCATGTTTAAAAACTTTCACTACTACTGGGTCTTGTGAGAACAGCAGATATGTATACAGTCCTACGACTGCAGATCTATACATGTAATTAATTTCGAGGAGGCCCATACCTCCTTCAGAACAGGGAATACATAATCTTGGTATGTAGTGATGTTTATAAATCATTTGATAAGCATGAAGCATTTTTTTTGTTTTCCTGTCAAAATCATCCAATACTTTTTGGGGCCAGTCAGTCACTCTAAAATGGTAAGTTAGGACAGGAAGAGCAAACTGGTTTATAGCCTGAACTTTCTTCCTAGATGTCAGAGCTGCTTTCAGTATTAATTTTAGTTTATTAAAATATTCCTTACTAAGTTTTATTCTCATTTGTTCATGTTTTATTGTTGATCCTTCATCAATTCCTAAATATTTATACACTCCCTCTTGCTCAACTTCTTTTATATCACATTCCTGTCCCAAGCTGCTTTAAAGGTTGCTTTTGCACATTTATCAAGACCAAATGATATTCTTATAACATCTGAAAAAAGTTTTGACCACTTACAGTTGTGCATTCAGTTCGTCATCTGATGAACTATACACTTTTAAATCATCCATAAAAAAAAGATGAGATGTCTTTACACTTTGTTGTTTTCTCGGAGCCAAATTGTAGCCATCACCTAATCTGTTAAGTAGACAGCTTAATGGGTTAAGGGGAAGACAAAAGATGTACTGATCCACATCACCAAGAGTACATCCAGGAACTCCTTTAGTATCCTTGAAGCAGAATCCTGTGAGATCGCCAAGGTGTCCCCAGTCTGTCTCTGGAAGGTCCCCATAGCGAGTATAGTGAGAGTTATACATACTTTGGTGCCCAAAGGAACAGTCCACACACTCCTACAGTGCTCCCCATGGGGGTCAGACATGCCTACTAAAACCCTTATAATGTCTCTGTCTACTCCAAACCTATCAAGGATTTCCTGATTATCAAAGTTGTAATGAGTAATCCTTTGCCTATATGCTTATATTTCCGCCTTCTTGGTGGGCAAGCACTGATGGGCGCAAGTGGTTTTGACCCAGCCAAGACAAGTAGTTGTGACCGAGAAATAGCAAAGCTCACTGCAAAAGATAGCCAGATGCAAATCTAATACGTTTGGCAAGTCTTCCCTTTTTATACCACATCTGTTACAAACATCAGAAGATGCGAAAGCTGACTATGAATTGCAATTGGCTTAAAATAACCTTAATTAGGATAAAAGCATTTATGTCACTTCTCACTACCATCTAATTTTCTGCTCATTTGCATATCTACATTCAGGGATACAGCAAATTGGAATAACTGCCTCTGTTAGGACATGCTAGAAGCAAGGCATGCAGGCAGAATGCAATTCCCAGGACGAATCATGGCTTAGCTGAACCTGAATAAATTAAGTAACAAAATAATAGTAATAATAGTAATAGTAATACAAGTGAACAGAGTCAGCTATACATTTTATCTTCTTCATTTTGATGGACATGGGTAACCTTCTAAATCAGAAAAAATTGTGAAACTACCATAAATGGTGTAGTTCTGTAGTCACTGTTGGTGAGCAGTGATATATTATGGGTGGTATCCATAGCCAGTAACGGAAATGCATTAGGGAATTCAGAGTCATAGGTCATAGGTTCATAGGTTCATAGGTTCATACTAGGCTATCTGCCCTGGGGCATTTATAAGCCTAGCCCAATTGTGTTTGGCTTACACCACCCCTTGATTTGAGTATACTGTGCCCTTTTTAAAGTTTATTTTACTGTTCCTCTGTCTAATAGTGACACGGAAGTAATCCCCGGGACAAACCTACGATCCCCCATCCACTCATCAAGATTCTTCTTGAAGAGAGTCAGTGAGGTGCTCTGCCTAACATGAATTGGAATTCTATTCCAGAGCGAAGGGAGCCTCTGGGTTATGAATCTGTCCCTCCAGCATGTTCTATTTATTTATGTGCTTAGGTTCAAGTCCCTCGAGTGCGTGGCTCTAAGGGATTTAGATTTACTGAGGTGGAGCATGTCCATTAATTCTGGGTTGGACATAGCTTTATATGTCAGGCATAGATCGCCTTGAAGTAGGCGGTATGCAACTGAGTAGAGCTGGAGTTTTTTTAACCAAGCAGCATATGGCATCTGTTTGAGTCCCGTGATCCTCCTGGTGAGGTACTTTTGGGGTCTTTCTAATTGCTGCAGGTGTCGGGTAAGGTACATCCCAAAGGGGGCATCGTATTCTATGATGGGCCTGATGAGGGATGAATAAAGGATCACGATTACCTCTCTTGATCTAGATGTGAATCCTTTCATGATGAGGTGGGCTATGTAGAAGGTCTTTCTAACCACTTTGGCAATGTGGTTGTCAAAGGAGAGATTGCTATCAACTTGGGTCCCCAGATCCCTAATTACTTTCTCTGTACTTAATAGGTTACGACCTATGTGGTAATTTGTGGGCACATTGTTTTTGCTAAAGGGTATGACTATGCACTTTTTGGCATTTAGCTTTAGACCATGGCTCTGGCACCAGTTATCCATCTCTGCGAGACCTTTTTGAAGGATGTTTGTGTCAGCTGGAGAGTCGATTATGGCGCCCAGTTTGCAGTCATCTGCGAACTTGGTGAGCCATAGTCCTTCCACATTGGCCTGTACCTCAGAAAAGTAAATACCGAACAAGTGAGGTCCCAGGACAGAACCTTGTGGGATGCCACTTGTGACCGGTTTTGAGTCTGACATGGCTCCAGCAAATCTGACTCTGTAGGTTCTGTCTTTGAGCCAGTTTGTGACCCATCTTGTGACATAGGGGTTTATATTTAGGCTGGATAGCTTATCTATGATGCCCGAGTGGGGTATTGTGTCAAATGCCTTTGCGAGGTCCAGATAGGCTGTGTGGACTACCTTCCCTTCATCTATGGCCTTGGTGACTGTTTTGAAGAAGTCGACCAGGTTCAAAAGTCAGGATCTGCCCTTGACGAAGCCAAATTGGGTAGGATCTAGTGTCTGTAGGTCCCCAATGTCTTTGTTTATGAGTTCCATGATGATCCTCTCCATAGCCTTGCAGACTAGGCTAGTCAGCCTTATGGGGCGATAGTTTCCAGGGTCCGCAGAGGCGCCACCTTTGTGGAGTGGGACCACTGTTGCTGTACTCCATTCTTTGGGCACATATCCTGTAGTGAGAGGCTGAGATTGTACAGCAGTTTTACTTGAGGGATTAGTTCTTCTTGGAGTTCATGTAGGATGCAACCCGGGATGCCATCTGGTCCCATGGAAGCAGTGTTTTTTGCTTTGGAGAGGGCGGCCTTCACCTGAGCATCAGAGATGTTTGGGATGCTGCACTCTGCTGGGATAGATACTTGCTCTTTTGGGGGTGTGGGGGGGGGAGTTTGCACTGAACCTGTCTGCCAAGATATTGGCGGTCTGTGGGTTCAGTGTATTTTTTGTCGTTTAGAATCAACTCAGAACAAGTCTAGGAGTTGCATCCCTGGTTCCTAACATAACTGAAAAAAGCCTTATCATTGTCTTTAGTGTCCTGTGCAATTTTTCTCTCGAAGCTGGTCTTGGAGGATTTTATGAGGGATCGTAATTTTTTGCTAGTACTGATCAGAGATGCCTTCCCTTTTAGGGATTTTGCTCTATCATGTAGTAGCTTCCTCCTTCTGTTGTACAGTTTATTTATGGCTGGGGTCCACCAGACTGGATGCCTGCCTTTGGATGATTGGGTCTTGATTTTGTTTGGGATAGCATGATCCATGCATTCCTGGAGATGTCCATAGAATGCGTTTATATAGGATTCTGCAGTTTGGGCCGTAGTTTCCACTGGCCCTGGGGCCTTGAAGGATTCCACTTCGGTTTTGAGAAGTGTGAAGTTCGCTTTTGAGAAGTTTTTCACTGTGGTTTTCTGGGCTGGGGGTGGGGTCGGGATGTGGATATCCAGTGAAATTAATTTATGGTGTGATCTTACCAATGAGGGATATACTTCTGGTATGGAGCATAGAGTCCCCATGTTGGTAATGATCAGGTCTAGTATGTTTTCCCCTCTTGTGGGAGTGGTGACTAGTTGTTCCATAGCATTTGAGTTTATAAATTCCAGGAACCTTTGGGCTAGGGTGCTTGGGCTTGAGTAATGCTCCCAGTCTATGTTTGGGTAGTTGAAGTCGCCCAATATAATGGTGTTCAGAGAGATCTTCATGCTCTCCAATGTTTTCAGGAAAGCCAAGTGGGATTCCTGACTTTGAGAGGGTGGTCTGTAGGATGCTATAAACTGAAAAGCAGTCTTGCCCACTGTCAGTTGCACATGGATGGTCTCCGATACTTCGTGCAATGCCACTAACCTGGAAGTGCGGATATCCTTGATAAATATGGAAACTCCCCCTCCTTTTGTGGTTCGGCCCGGGTTTTGGGGCTGAAAAGCATGATATGAGGTATAACCTGGTAGTGCTGGGGTGCTCTCTGGAGCCTTGAACCAGGTTTCTGTCACTGCACAGATATCGATGTTCTCCATACTCAGGAGAGCTTTGAGTGCATGCATCTTGAGGTCAAGACTTCTGGCATTTAGCAGCATTACCCTTAGTTTCTTGTTCCTTGTGCTGTCTATGGAGGTGGGTTTGTCTTTTGAGCCTTGCCTAAAAAAGGCACTATGGGGGTGGCAAGAGCCTTTGCCAATATCCGAAAGCCCAGGGGTGACAGATGCAAACCGTCCCTAGTGAAGCAACGTGGCTTGTCGAGCATGTCATCCCAGGCTGACAGACACTGGATCCCCTTTGAATGACACCAAAATTTTAGCCAGTTGTTAAAATCAATAATTTTGTCTTTATACTGTGGCATCATTCTAGGTGAGGGTAAGATGCTGCTCAAGGTCAGGGTCATACCGGCCTGGGCTACATGATCAGAGAGCTCCTCTATGTCTCTTTTCATGTAGTCGAGGGAGGTACGTCTCAGGTCATTCACGCCAGCATGTACAATGACTGAGTCATATTTGTATTTGCTTTTCTCAGATGTTAGCCTTAGTCTACAAATCATTTGTAAAAGTTACATATCAGCAGGATATGTGAAATATCAGCTGAGGCTAGGTCAACAGATTCGGTACAAATTTTAAGACAAATGAACATGGTAAACAGGTATGAGACAAGAAACATAAGTCAGGAATTTAGTTATGTGAATGTTTGTGGATCTTTGTCATCCAAGAGACAGAGCATTAGTACAATGTCTTATACTAAGACAGGGTAGAAAAGCCAATCAGCTAATATTTATTTGTGAGGTGGAAGTAAGCCAGGGTACCTAAAGAAAGCCTGTATAGACACAGGAAGAACATGCAGCCTTCTCACAGACAGGAAATAGAGACTGGGATCGAACCTTAGACTATTGATCACTGAAGAGAAACCTTAACAAGTGAGACAGGAAGTTGTGTGAATTGCTAATTACTATTTATGAATCTTAGGTACTGTTACAGTGTTTGGTGGAATAAATGTTACAGTGTTTCACAAAACAGAAGTTACAAATACCAATATATTTGACCAGGGAACTCCCATTGTAGCATTTAGAGCAACAAGAAAAAAACATCAGAACACACCAGTGTCCCAGGAGTAGACAGATTGCTTTGGATGTACACTTTTCCGATCTTTTTTCATTGTATTTTTCTGTTTGCGCGCGCGTGTATGTGTGTGTGTGTGTGTGAGTGCGTGTGTGCGTGTGTGCGTGTGTGTGTGTGTGTGTGTGTGTGTGTGTGTGTGTGTGTGTGTGTGTGTGTGTGTGTGTGTGAGAGATAGCAAATTTTACATAGTATCCTCTATAAATTGTTTTCTAAACTTTGTATGTGCCCGCCTTTATTGTTCAGATACTCCACCTATATAAATAGGTCATAAGTAAATATAGTCTGCAGGTTATCCACTTCTTTAATACACCTGATATAACATTCATTATTCCAACAAAAAGCAGTATGGCAGCATGAAATATTGGCACTGGCAACAGGAAGTAACTCCGCAGTGTACTTACCATTTCTTTAACTATTTCACTGAAATATATCTATTGGAAACATCACATTCCTAGCAGGAGCCACCCTTATACTGTTCAGTCTCTAGCATAATAAAGTTAAAAAATGAAATGTAGTCGAATGGTATGAGAGTAGATTTTGGTAGATGTTTCATGTGTATTTATTGCCGGCACAGGGCAATTCAAAATCTGAATGACAAAAAATTATTTTTGGGAAACTTGAGTTCAGGTCTTCAGAAGACCATCCTGGGGCTTTGTCTGGGTTATGATTAATGCATTTTGACAAAACTCTGCTTGGGTACACAAGTATGTCTTAAGAAATACATATCAGACTGATATCTAGACTCAAATTCATATGAACTATATATAGATTACTTACTTATTAACTGCATTGTGTTGTTTGCTTGTTTTTTTGATTGTTTGTTTAAACGTATTTTATTTATTTCCACTAAAAGACAGTTTCAAATCTCAACTTTAGGGAAAAGGAAAGTAGGTTGTTATGGGAGTCCATAATACAGACTACACTAGGAAATAACTGCAGAGATCTGGGTTCAAATTATAGTGTGGTATATTCTCAATTTCTTACACCAAAGCATGACCATCACCTAAAATGAGACAAAAATGCATTATCATACCCTTTGGGTAGTCAAATATCCCTGCAAATTACAACATCAGTAGTATACCCCTAAGAGTAGACTCAGAGGTAAGAGATATAGGTAAACAGAAAGATAGTGCCTGAACCTTGACCACCATCTGTCCACAGTGGTGAGGAAGTTCTTCCATGTGGCACAACTTACAAGTAAAGGTATGGCATCCTGATACAAGGAATTTATAGTCCCTCTGTACTCAGCCCTTATTAGACCAATAATTTAGTACAATGCGCCATTTGGCATGTACTTGACTGAGCACTTACAGCAGCTGGAGAGACCTCAGAGGTTTCTCACAAAGAAAATACAGGGTGTAAACAATGTGTCCTATGTGGATAGACTAAAAGCCTTATCCCTTTACTCTGTCTGCTACTGACTATTAAGGGGTGATACATGCCTAACAAGGCAGTCACAAATCCAACCCTGATGGAGATGCTTCATAGCCGTAAGTCAAACAGCAGGACAGTCACCTGATCAAGGGATCTAGACTTAGTCAACAACTTAAACAAAACATGTTCATAGGTTCATAGGTTCATAGGTTCATAGGTTCATACTAGGCTATCTGTCCAAGGGCATTTATAAGCCTAGCCCATAGTTATGTGGCTTTCGCCACCCCTTTAGTTTGAATAAAAACTATACCTATCATTTTGCTGTGCCTCTGTCAAGCAGTGACACTGAAGTAATCCCTGGGGTATATCTGCAATCTCCCATCCATTGGTCAAGATTCCTCTTGAACAAGGCCAGAGAGGTGCTCTGCCTCACATGTACCGGGATTTTGTTCCACAGCATAGAGTCTCTGGGTGATGAATCTGTCCCTCCAGCACGTTCTATTTATAACCGTGTCAAGGTTTAAGTCTCCCGCCTTGTGGTTCTGAGGGATCTAGATTTTTGAGGTGAAGCATATTCATCAAATCTGTATGAGACTGAATAGAGCTGGAGTTCTTTCAGTCGGGCAGCATAAGACATATTTTTGAGACCTTTCCCTTTTTTGGTGAAACTTTGGCCTTTTTTCAAGCTGCAGCAGGTGATGAGTACAGGGGACGATGACCTCCTTGATCTAGAACTATGCATTTTTGCGTTTTTAACTTCCATGGCTCTGGCACCAGTTATCCGTCCCTGTTGTGAGTCATCTGCAAACTTTGTCAGCCATAACCCTCCTGTGTTTGCTTACTTCAGAAAAGTAGATGTCGAAAAGAGAGGGACCCAAGACTGAGACTGCTGTGGGACACCACTGTGAGGCTTTAGTGAGACATGGTCCCATACTCCTGACCCCTCTGTTCTGTCATAGCTTAGCCAGTTTTGCAGCCATTGGGTTTACATCTTGTGATGTATGGTTTAGGTTTTTTTTGATGGACCTGAGTGGGGTATTTGGTTGAAGGCCTTTGCCAGGGGAGGGGTAGGCTGTGGACTGCCTTTCCTCTCAATGGCCCTGGTGACTGTCAATGGAAAAGTCAACAAAGTTTAAAAAAGGATCTGCTTAAGACAAAGCCAAAAACTGTTTTGGAAAAAGTCAAACCAGTCTTATGTCCTTTGTTATTATTTCCATTATGATTGATCTCCATGGCATTTGCAGCCATGGATGCTGTGTTTTTGCCTTAGTGAGGCAGTTCTGAGATGTTTGGGGGCTACAATCCTCTGGAATAGATAAGTTTGCACTGAACCCGTCAGCCAGTATGTTGCAATGTGTGTAGGTTAGGTTCAGTAATTTTCACATCATTTTAATTCTGTGTGTGCATGGGGTTTTTCCTCCTCTTCTAAATTTACATAATAGAATTCCCTTTTTTTCTCTATCAAAGGTGTCTTACTTTTCAAAGTTTTTGCTCTATCTTGTAGTAGCTCCTCTTTTGTTGTAGAGCTTGTTTATGGCTGGGGTACACCAGACTAGGCATTTGTAAGTGATTCAGCGGTTTGAGTATGTTTACCACTGGCTCAGGGGCCTTAAAGAGACCACCACCACTTTTTTTGGAAGAAATCGGCTTGAGAAGTTTTTTTTTCACTGTTTTTGGAGGACCTCCAGCGAGATTAGTTTATGATCTGATCTCACCCAGTGGGTATATACTTGGTGTTGAACATTTTGATATTTATCCTCCAATGTTTTCAGGAAGGCCATGTGAGGTTCCTGAGTTTGAGAGGGAAGCCTGTAACAACAGCTACAAAATTGCAGAGTCTTGTCTTGCCTATGCCTCAATGTTGGAGAGATAGATATGTGTCTCAGAGATTGCTTCTTCTTTGGAACAGGCTTCCTATTCACATTAAGCATAGCCCTTCTTTGGCCCTCTTAAAACACAGTTTGGATCAATGGATGCGAAATTACAAATTTACACCTTGGGTAGTGATTATGTCCCTTATGGACAGGGGCAATCTGTAAGATACTCAAGGCATAAACACAAATACATGCTATCCTCTTGCCCCTAGGAGTATATATTGAAAACATAGGTAATCCAGAGGGCTCAACTGCTGGTATCCCACCTGTGACCCAGAGGGTCACAGGACTAACAAGAAACAGTTGGGTTATATTGGCTAGGCTTGTAAAAGCTCTTATGTCGTTAGCCTAGTAATCTCCTATGAGCCTATGAACCTATAAATTGCCTCACCATAACTAGTGCTAGTTTTTAAAAAATCTGGCATATCATAGTACACATTTATGTTCATATGCAGTTCTCTTTTACCTCTGGACATGTGAAAAAAATATTATACCCCTGTCCCAGATGAGCCAACAAAAATGTGTAATTTAAAAGATAAGACTGGTAAATGAAAACAAATAATCTGATAATTAATGTTGCAATCAAGCTCCTTCAATAATCAAAACATGACATTTTGTGTAGCTTAAATGAGGTTTCTAAAAGGAATTAACTATGGCGTAGTCTTTCTGATGTTTTACCTTGTCGTGCCAGGTTTGCTGCCTCAAAATGCGGTACACTGGTGACATCTGTGCCATTAACTGTTGTCACTGTATCTCCAACCAACAGACCTGCTTCCTCAGCTGCTCCATCTAAAATAAGCAAAAAAGAATAAGCATAAAAGGCCTCATATGAGCAGATATAATGCTACGGCACTTACATTATGCAGAAGGAAGACACATTGCTTACTAACCACATTTACCAAAATGATTTGTATTCTCTGTTTTGAGGCTAACTTATGAATTAAAATTTTCCTATGCATCATAAAATCTTTTATTAGCACATTCTCTTAGATAAATCTTCTCAGAGCCCCATCTACTGGAATTGTAATTCAGGTGGATGTTTATGATAACATTTTACTTAATTAACTATGAGACCATTGGTTATCTATATGTTTATGACTATATGACACATATGATTATCAGTTAACCATTTAAAGTAAAATTTATTGAATGACCTGCTGAACAAATATCCCCTAAATTACTGTTTCCTGAAAGGAAACAGGCTGCAGAAAGGAAGACAAAGACACTTTTGCCTCTATCATATCTCTTACTAGTTAATGTAATCAATTATGAAATGTCTATAATTTTGAGAAAAATATTTTCCTCATTTGCTGTGACCTTAAACTCTAAAGGCTGTGATTTATGAAACAACATTCCCGCTGTTTTCCTGAAGGTTTGTATCTTAAAAAACGAAAAAAAAGGGAACTTTTAATTACCACAACTAACCTAACTTACACATACCCATATTTTACCCATCAGTCTATTTGTTCTGTCCACTTTAACTAAGTCAGTGTTGCATGGCACCAGAGCCCATCCAGAGTAGCAAGGGACCAGTCTCAACACAATGCCAGTTCTTTGCATTTCTTTGCAGATATCTAGGTTTCCATTTAACAAAATTACATACTTTTAAATATTACTAAATAATACGTTTAAGCAAAAACAAATAAAAAAGAATATGATCTAGTAATAGCTCATGTCTGGGTGGGGGTAATGCTTGGTTTACCAATATGTGTCATTTTGCCAGTCAGACATGTATAAATAAAGTATCATCCACACCCATCCATTTTGGGGCCTGGATGGAGAGGTGAAATCAGCAAGAAAAATAGGTTTTGTTTTGAAATTAATTAATCTTCAGGCCTTGATGGGTACCTTCAGATGGTGGGCCCATCATTTACTAAATTCCACAGTGAAAGTGATATATATAGATTACACACACACACACACACACACACACACACACACACACACACACACACACACACACACACACACACACACACACATATATAATGGAAAAATAAGAAGAAGAAGAAAGGAAAAGCTAGGTGCACTCATGACAGGATGAGAAAGTGCCCAGTTCTGGCAAAGTCACTAGGGTCAGGGCTGACAGAAAGACTAGAGCAAAGTCCTCCAAAGATAATAGAGATCCTGCTACAGTGTTAGTCTCTAATCCAGCAGATGATCTAAGAAGCCGTGCTGTGGCAATAAAAAACAATAGTCCACAAAAAGTTAAAAAAAAATAGTACACCAGACATGATGCCTAGAAATGATGAAATGGGCACTTGGGGACAAAAATAAATTATGTTTTTCCCTATGCAATTAACATAGAGTTCCTGAAAAGGGGTTACACCGCAAGAGTAAGGTACAAAATAAAGAAGAGAAAATCATTGAAATAGATGGCAAACATTACAGATGTCAATTTAAGGTCATTAACTGAGTCAATAAAAACAAACTACGTATAGATAAGAAAAAACTGAGTAAATCAGAAAGGGAAGAAAAAAATGAAGCATTACGAAAGAGAAACTAAAAAAAAACAACAGGTACTTACAACATTAAAGAGAGAAGAATGGACCTGAGATAAGAAGTGAGACCTAATATCGTACAGTTCATATGCCGAAAATAAATCAATGTTAACTAATAATCATAAAGGAAAGTCACAAATATTTGAAGAAACATATAGGCAAAGGAAACATGACTTGATAAATATTACAAAAGAGAGAATAGTAGCACAGAGTTCTAATGTAGTTCCAAGTACATAGTTTGATACAGAAATGTAAAAATTGAAAATTAAATGATAGATCAGCTACAAAGTAAAGTATTTGAATTGGAATCCCAGATGCAAAAGTCACTTCAGAATGGTGACTTATTAAAATAGATACAACTTGAAGAAGGAACAAAGGAAGTAGAGCAGTGTATTAACAGATAAAAAACACACATTGATTAAGTTAAATGCTGAAAGTAATGAAGTTGTCTCACAATACAAAATGTCACAATTATTTAAAAGCCAGTATATTTCTACACTTCTCTAAAGCAAAATTCACACTACTCAAGACTGGTGTGGTATCCTTCAAGGCCCCCGAGCCAGTGGAAACCACAACCCAAGCTGCGGAAGCCCTTACAAATGCCTTCTACGAACACCTCCAGGACTGCATGGATCAGGCAATCCCTAATAAAACCAAGACTCTTTCCACCAAGGGCAAACGTCCAGTCTGGTGGACCCCAGCCATAAACAAACTTTACAATAAGAGGAGAAAGCTGTTACATGATAGAGCAAAATCCATAAAAGAGAGACACCTTGATCATTATTAGTAAAAAAATACGAGCACTCATAAAATCATCCAAGGCCAAATTTGAGAGAAAAATTGCAATAGATTCAAAGACAATCATAAGGCCTTCTTCAGCTATGTTAGAAACCTGGGTGGAAACTCCTGATATGCAGAATTAGTCCAAAATGATACAAAATCACTGAACCCACAGACATTGCCAACATACTGGCAGACAGGTTCAGTGCAAACTTCACCCCCCCCCCAAAAGGAGAGATAACTATCCCAGCAGAGTGTAGCCTCCCAGACATCTCTAATGCGCAGGTGAAAGCTGCTCTCTCTAAAGCTAAAAACACAGCATCAATGGGACCGGATGGTGTCCCCGGCTGTGTGCTACACAAACTCAACGAGGAACTAAACCCGCATATAAGGCAGCTGTTTAATCTTAGCCTTACCACAGGATACATGCCCAAGGAGTGGCGTACGGCAACTGTGGTCCCACTCCACAAAGGCTTTACCTCTACGGACCCTGGAAATTACCGCCCCATAAGCTTAACAAGCCTGGTCTGCAAAGCTATGGAGAGGATCATAATGGAACTCATAAACAAAGACATAGGGGACTTGCAGACATTGGACCCGACCCAGTTTGGCTTTGTCAAGGGCAGATCATGCCTTTTGAACTTGGTCGACTTCTTCGAAACAGTTACTAAGGCCATTGATGAGGGAAAGGCAGTCCATACAGCCTACCTTGACCTTGCAAAAGCTTTCGACACAATACCCCACTCGGGTATTATAGAGAAACTTACCAGCTTAAATGTAAACCCATATGTCACAAGATGGGTTGCAAACTGGCTAAAGGACAGAACCAATAATCCTTCTCGAACACAAACCAGGAAAACTAGGAAAGGAACCAGTAGACAGTACAGCTTTCGCCACAGAGAAACAACTGAAAAGCCACAAGGGTACAAAAATTTAATAGAGTGAAGCGCTTTTCGTCTGCTCGACTAGCAGACTTCATCAGACAAATACATGTGCTATTGATTACAATTTATACCTAAGATGACATCATTAATTAGCAACAATGCAATTTAATTTGTAACCAATAAGACATAATAGGAACATAAGCTAAAAACAACAGCATATTCTTAAACTAATACATCCTAATATTAGTCAAATATTTAAAAATAAATAAATGAATGAAGTTAATTAGTTATATACATTAAATAAAAGTTGTTAAAAATGAATTTGAATTTAAATTAAATTAAATTAAATTTGAATAGATCCATTCCCCACACCGCTAAATATAGGTCAAATAATTAGATAAATAATTAGATAGATATAACTTCAAATAGAGTACATACAGCATAGGTAGTCACATATTAATTAAATAAATAGGTAAGCTAAACACTACCTAGAGCTACCATAACAGTCCCAAAAACCACATATATAGTACACGTAAAGGTGCACAATTAGGACTAAAGTGACTAGTGTATTTACATGATTTAAAGGAATGATCAATTTTTCTTAATTGGCTTATATTTAGTAATAATGCGACTTTATCGAGCAAATTAGGTGATCACTTGGAGATAACTTTCAGGAGAGGTAAAAACATGAAATCCCTCCTTGAAAACTCTAATCCCAGCTCAGTCAGAACACCAGGCATGTACAAATGCCAGAATTGTAATTATTGTAAGTACATTCACGAAACAAATAGATTTTGTGTGAACGGTTTCCTTTTTAGTATGAGATGCAGAGCAACTTGTAACACAAGCATGGTTGTATATTTGGCACAATGCCAGAAGTGCCCAGGATTCTACGTAGGGAAGACCGAACGTAAATTGAGAGAGCGAATTTACGAGCACCAGTACGCAATGAAGAAAAGGAAGGAAGAAAATGCACTAGCTAGACATTTAGTCTCATTTAGTGATCATTCCTTTAAATTCATTGTTATTGATCAGGTTTCAGAAAAGAAAAGAGGTGCCCCCCTGAAATTACTACTTGAGGAGTCTGAATTAAAGTGGCAGATTAGGTTAAATGCTTATGCACAACCTGGCCTTAATGATAGTTGCTCGATTAGCAGCATTTTAAAACTTAAAAGTCTTTTAAGATAGCGTGTTGGTCTACCTCTAGGACACTACCACTGTTAGTGGGTTGGTTATGAGCAATTTATTTACCATTTATTCCTACCATATACGAAGTCCTATTTACCATGTATGTTATGTAGTTATTCTAGGTCAGTGAATATGTACTTTTCAGTCATTACTTAGGTATTTATCCTTTTAGTTTCTCTTTTTATTTTTGTATGACTTTAATAGCGAGTTGTAGTCAGTACCATCATTTAAACACACTAGCCACTTTAGTCCTAATGGTGCACCTTTATGTGTACTATCTATGTGGTTTTTGGGACTGTTGTGGTAGCTTTAGGTAGCTTTTAGCTTACTTGTTCATTTAATCAATTTGTGATTACCTATGCTGTTTGTACTGTATTTGAATTTACATCTAATTATTTATCTAATCATTTGACTTATATTTAGCGGGGTGGGGATTGGATCTATTCAAATTTAATTTAATTCAATTTAAATTCAAATTCATTTTTAACAACTTTTATTTAATGTATATAACTAATTAACTTTATTCATTTATTTATTTTTAAATATTTGACTAATATTAGGATGTATTAGTTTAAGAATATGCTGTTGTTTTTAGCTTATGTTCCTATTATGTCTTATTGGTTACAAATTAAATTGCATTGTTGCTAATTAATGATGTCATCTTAGGTATAAATTGTAATCAATAGCACATGTATTTGTCTGATGAAGTCTGCTAGTCGAGCATCACTCTATTAAATTTTTGTACCCTTGTGGCTTTTCAGTTGTTTCTCTGTGGCGAAAGCTGTACTGTCTACTGGTTCCTTTCCTAGTTTTAAAGGACAGAACCCACAGAGTTAGAGTTGCTGGCGCCATGTCAGACTCCAAGCTGGTCACAAGTGGGGTCCCACAGGGCTCAGTCCTTGGCCCCCTGTTGTTCGGCATCTACTTCTCAGAAGTACAGGCAAACATAGGAGGACTATGGCTGACAAAGTTTGCAGATGACTGCAAACTGGGCGCCATAGTGGAAAGTACATCGGACACAGATATTCTTCAGAGGGGTCTCACGGAAACTGATAACTGGTGCCAGAGCCATGGCCTGAAGTTAAATGCCAAAAATTGTATAGTCATACCCTTCGGGAAAAACAAGGTAACCCCAAGCTACCATATAGGTGGCAATCCATTAAGCACAGAAGAGGTTATCAGGGACCTGGGGACCCAGGTTGACAGTGGCCTTTCTTTTGACACTCACATTGCTAAAGTGGTTAGAAAGACCTTCTACATTGCCCACCTGATCATGAAGGATTCACATCCAGATCAAGTGAGGTCATTGTTCCCCTGTACTCTTCACTTATCAGACCAATGATCGAGTACAATGCCCCATTCGGGATGTATCTCACCCGACACCTGCAGCAATTGGAGAGACCCCAAAAGTTCCTCACCAAAAGGATAAAGGGACTCCAAAATCTGTCATATGCTGCCAGACTGAAGAAACTCCAGCTCTATTCAGTCGCATACCGCCTGCTCAGAGGTGACCTGTGCCTGACATACAAGGCCATGTCCAACCCGGAATTAATGGACATGCTCCACCTCAAAAAATCTAAATCTACCAGATCCACTAGAGCAAGTGACTTAAACCTTAGCACGGATATAAATAGGACATGCTGGAGGGATAGATTTGTCACCCAGAGACTCCCTATGCTGTGGAATAAAATCCCCAGTCCATGTGAGGCAGAGCACCTCGATGGCTCTGTTCAAGAGAAATCTTGACCGGTGGATGGGAGATCATAGGTTTAGAATCATCTCTGTGTCACTGCTGGACAGAGGCACAACAAACTAATGGGCACAGTATTTTTTAACATAAGGGGTGGTGTAAGCCACAAAACTTTGGGCTAGGCTTATAAATGCCTTAGGGCAGATAGCCTAGTATAAACCTATGAACCTAACCTATGAACCTACACAGAGACAGAAAGAGAAGGAAACACAAACCATAGAAGAAACTCTCAATCATGAAAAAAGTAATTTAATGGAGGACCTGCTGGGTTTGATAGAAACTGATTAATATATTAATATGTATGAGAGACAGAGGCTGCCAAAGATGAATAAGACATAAGTTGTTAAAAAAATGAATAAGCCAAATTAATAAAGTAATCAGAAGTATAATGAGAGACCCACACAATACAACTGAAATTATTAACTGCGGTGGTGGTGCTGTGGTAGCGTTGTCGCCTCACAGTAAGGCGTTGTCCTGTTCGATTCTCAGCTAGAGCGTCTTCTGTGTGGAGACATGCGTGAATGGGCATACCTTCGTTGAAGGTTGTGCATCAGGGCTGGCAACTCGGCACGTAAAAATCTACTGCCAATCATTAGCGGACTGGAGTTCCGCTGTGGCGACCCCTAACTGGGAAAAAGCCGAAAGACACAGCAACATTATTTATGCAGTGAAACTAATAACAGAACAGTTACTACCAAGAAAGCATAAATTAGTAAAGGAAAACTAATTGAGCAAACAGATTACCACCATGGAAGCACTGATTAAAAACAATTGTGAAACTTATTATTAGAAGAATGCAAATGAAATCAGTCTAAAAAAAAACTATTAGAAAGGTGAATGGGCTAAAACAAAAACCACACTGAAACAGATCAGGATTTGAGTTACACTATCACTAACAATAAATTAAAAACCTGTGTGAAGGCTGAAAAATTCAGGCGATACACTAAAAATATAAAAAATGCATACAAAATTACTTAAAAAAATTCTACTGGGAGCTAGGAAAGAAAAGAACAGTAGCTGAGATACCACCAAGAAAAGACGAAATTAATAATATCGCTGAGGACCCAGTTGAGCAATAAGGAGACCGAGTGGATACAAGAAGTAAAATAACAAGTAAGAAATTATGACACAGAAGATAGTGATTGGAGTGAAGTAACTGCCACTGAGATAGAGAGATAATGTTAAGAAAGGCTCCCGTCTGGAATAAGCTGCATCCACATGCTGTATCTAACTTCTGGACAAAGGTATTGACATCTTTGCACTGTGATTTAGCCTTGAGTAAAAACTACTTATATGTGTACTCTGAAATGACAAAGATCTAGCTAACAATGAGGAAAACTATACTCATGCTTAAAACTGAACCTGCAAATCACCCTAAGAACTATCAACCAATAACCCATCTCCTGACAGCATATAATTTGTAAACAGGAATTGATGCAGATAAAGTATATAATCATTTAGATAAAAATTCAATCATTATCTTATAACATGAGGGAATCAAACAGATTCATATGGAACAAAGGAGTAACTTTTGTTAAGCACAGTTGTAAAGTGTATATAAAAAAAACAAAAAAAAAAACAAACAAGAATCTCAGTAT
Organism: Protopterus annectens; assembly: GCF_019279795.1. Classification (NCBI taxonomy): domain Eukaryota; kingdom Metazoa; phylum Chordata; order Ceratodontiformes; family Protopteridae; genus Protopterus; species Protopterus annectens. The sequence continues at coordinate 327,611,181 of NC_056730.1, forward strand.
GGCATGGCTAGATTACAAAAAACCATTCAAAAATATTCTTTACTCCTGGACTATAGAATGCTTATAAATGTACAAGATCCATCACATATTAATACATTTTAATGCATTTACTGTGAAAGAAATGGCAAACCATTTTACAGCTGAACCACAAAAAGGACAAATATCTATCCAGGTTGTTTCAGCCTTCTGTGGTCGCTGCTATGTCATTTGACATTTCGGCTGTTCAACATTATGAATGCATTCCTCAGAAAATATTGTCTCTTTACTTGAAAAAAAAAACTACCACAATTGCAAATGTCACCTTTCACAATCTAAAACATACTCTCTCCACCTGGAAATTACTACAATGCCAAATGACACTTTCCATGATCATTTTAAAATTATCGCTCATACATCTCTTGGTACAATAATGGAAAATAGCATACATGTACAACAGTTATCTTTTACTTACTTCTTCCTTTAATACATTCCTAACTACACTAGTAAGAATACTCAGTCTACCCATAAAATCACTGTGTACAATTAATTTTTAATAAAGCTAATTTCTACTGCTATACAAGACAACATCTGGCATTGAGAAATGAGTGTTAATTTGTTAATATGGCTATGTAAATATGAAAATGAGAACTGCAGATCGTTTTGTGATTGAATGACTACAGAGGTTAAAACTTGACAGTGATGGATTTTGGATTATTAAAAGATGACAGCAATAGATTTTGGATTCTGTGGTCTTTGAAAAATGGCAAATGTTGTTAAAGTACTTTTGAAGTTCAACATAGTTTTGAAGCTCATGCGGGGAAATAATTGAGAGGCACTATTCTAACCTGGGGAATCAGAACTGTTTCAGCAGTCAGTCTGAGAGTTTCTAAAGCAATGAGATTTGTTTGACCATACGAGAGACTTGTACATTGATTAACAACTTTTGTTACAGACTGATATATGTAAAAGTGGACTGAGAGTTATAGGTCAAGGACAACACCAAAATACTTATAACTTCTGATAACTTAATAGACTACTCTCCAAAATCTATGAATTGAAGGGGTGAAGAAAATATAGGTATTTAGAGTGCTCAACACAGTAGGATTTTTCTTCTGTTAAAACTAACAATTAAATTTATAGAGAACAACTGACAGATTTACGGAGGTTTTAGATCCAAATATTCTCAAGAGAAGGTCATCTGCACAAAGGATCCTACTGTGCTTCAGGAGGTCAGAAGAAAAGCCTTTAATAAAAAGAAGCCAAACAATAGAACCAATAACTGATCTGTGAGCAACTCCAAAGTGGAAAAAGATTTGAGAAGGAAGAGCTCCAAAGAGAGAATGGTTGGGACTGTTAGAGAAGTAATTGATGAACCAGAGTACTGCTGAGGAGTTTAAGGACCACAAGTGATTTATTGCAAATGGATCAGTAGTGAGTCATCTACAAAGTCAAAAGAATCTTTTAAACTCAATCAAGATAGTTGTTGCGAAAAGCCTCATAATATATATATATATATATATATATATATATATATATATATATATATATATATATTATAGAAGAGGTCAGTTATCTCTATTAAGGCAGCAGAAGTTTGAAAACCTGTCAGGAAACCATGCTGAATGGACTGAGACTCTTGTTGACAGGGATGATACGAGTAGTTGCTTCTTGACAGCGTTTGTAGGATTTTAGCTAATGGATATACATGAGCATTGTCTATAATGTACAAATCTTATATTTACAATTGTCTCTTCACAGACCTAGTGATGAAATTGCCCAAAACAGCTATGTATTTTTATAATTTTAAGCATCTGTTCATTAATTTTCTGGTACTTGATTTGCACTACATTAGGTCAAGAGAAGTCAAAACCTATCTTAGCAACCAATGAGCATTAAGCAGAAAACCAGTCCTGCACTGGATGCCAGTTCAACTCAGGATGCATGCACACATACACACACACACAAACACACACACACACACACACACACACACACACACACACACACACACACACACACACACACACACACACACACACACACACATCATGCACACCTACATGTAATTTGGACAGTTACCAGTTCATCTACCTGCATGTCTTTAAGTGTATTAGAAAACTAAAACCATCAACAAAACTGACAAACAAAGGGAAGACATCCAATTTCTAACAGGAAAATAACTCAGCTAGGGACCAGACCAGAGATTAAACCACTATAAGAAAGCACTTTTAGTTGCTTGTACCACTGTGCCACTTTCATTTTTAAACAGATCTCATAAAACAAATTAGAAAGGTTGTTAAGCTATTTTCAGCTTCTTCTGTACTTATCACCATAATAATTTAGACAGTTTTTTTCACACAATAGAAGCGATAGACTACAGTTTTAATATTAATAGATGACAGAGCAAAAACAATGCATAATTGCTTGTTCCATGTAGACCAGCATCAGTTAGTTTCTGACTGTGGATGGACTTATATAAGCTGATTATTTATGTATATAAGATAAGCATCTTTTACTGGTATTTTGTATTATACAAGTGTTTTGTAGTTTTCAGCTGTTGTTCTAGTGTAAAGATTCTTTGATGAATTTGTATTTCTCTAACAGGGCTTGGAATTTTTACAAGGAATTTTTTTAGTGTTTTCATATTATTTAGTTTGTATTACATTGAGGCTGATAATATGAAACACATACTGATCCATTATTGTTAAGTATAAACTCTAACAAATAAACAAACTTGACTTCATCTTTGGCACTAATAAAACAGCAAAAATTGCAAATCACTGACATAAAAAGGGGGACCAGTAGAACTTTCATACTGATATACGACAGAGGAAGAGGTTCAGAATTACAGTGTACGCACCCCTGTTAAAATGCCAGTTTTTTGTGATATAAAAAAATGAGACCACAATAAATAATTTCAAAACGTTTTCCACCTTTAATGTGACCTATAACCTGTACAATTCAATTGAAAAACAAACAAATCTGTTAGGGGAAAAAATATAAAAAATAAATAAATGTACAATAAACTGGTTGCATAAGTGTGCACACCCTTAAACTAATTTGAAGCATCTTTTGATTTAATTACAGCATTCAGTCTTCTTGGGTACACACCTGCCATCAATTAAAGAGACTCTGATTAACCCCAAATAAAGTTCAGCTGTCCTAGTAGGATTTTCCTGACATTTACTCAGTTGCCTGCTACAGCAAAAGCCATGGTTCGCAGAGAGCTTACAAAGCATCAAAGGGATCTCATTGTTGAAAGGTATCAGTCAGGAGAAGGGTACAAAAAAATTTCCACAGCATTGGATATACCATGGAACACAGTGAAGACAGTCATCAAAAAGTGGAAAAAATATGGAACAACAGTTATGTTGCAAAGAACTGGACTTCCCTCCAAAACTGATGAAAAGACCAGATGAAAACTGGTCGAGGAGGCTGGCAAGAGACCTTACAGCAGCAATGAAGGAGGTGCAGGAATTTCTGGCAAGTACTGGTTGTGTACTACGTGTGACAACAATCTCTCATATTCTCCATAAGTCTGGACTATGGGGTAGGGTTGCAAGACGGAAGCCTTGTCTTACACAGAAAAATATCCAGGCCTGGCTAAAATCTGCAACACAATATATCAAGTCTCCCAAAAGCATGTGGGAAAATGTGTTATGGAATGATGAGACCAAGGTTGAACTTTTTGGCTACAATTCCAAAAGGTACATATGGCACAAAAACAACACCGCATCACCAAAAGCATACCAAACCCATGGTGAAGCATGGTGGTGGCAGTATCATGCTTTGGGGTTGCTTTTCTTTAGCTGGAAATGGGGCTTCAGTCAAGGTGCAGGGAATTACGAACAGTTCCAAATACCATCACTTGTAGCCCAAAACCTTCAGGTGTCTGCTAGAAAGCTGAAGATGAAGAGGAATTTCACCTTTCAATATGACAATGACCCCAAACATACATCCAACTTAAAAAAGAATGGCTTCACCAGAAGACAATTAAAGTTTTGGAATGGCCCAGCCAGAGCCCAGACCTAAATCCAATAGAAAATCTGTGGGGTGACCTGAAAAAGGATGTGCGCAAGAGATGCCCTCGCAATCTGGCAGATTTGGAGCATTTTTGCAAGGAAGAGTGGGCAAATATTGTCAAGTCAAGATGTGCCATGCTGACAGACTCCTTCCCAAGAAAACTGAATGCTGTAATGAAATCAAAAGGTGCTTCAACAAAGTATTAGTTTAAGGATGTGCATACTTATGAAACCAGCTTATTGTACATTTTTTTATTTTTTATATTTTTCCCCTAATAGATTTGTTTGTTTTTCAATTGAATTATACAGGTTATAAGTTACATTAAAGGTGGGAACAGTTTTGAAATGATTTATTGTGGTCTCTTTTTTTATATCACAAAAACCTGGCATTTTAACAGGAGTGTGTACACTTTTTATATCCACTGTATATTATCTTAACATTTTTTGAGTACTACAACATTGTCATTTAATTTTAATTGGATATTCACCATTTTTTCTAAGAAATAATTAAAACGTTATTTATTTTGCATCTGATGTCTTTTTTTAACTCTAAAAAACATACAGGGTTGGGAGGGTGGCCTAATGGTTAAGGTGTTTGCCTTACAAACACAAGTTGCAGGGTTTGAGTCTCACAAGGGATAATTGGTTAGGTGTGAAATGGCTCACAAGGGCAGTTAGCCTAGTACTAATCTATGAACTTATTAAGGTCAGTTATTTAAATAATGATATTTAAATGTGACATATGCAAAAGGAACTTAAAAGTAAAGAAGACATCGGGCCTGATTCCAAATGATTTATTGTCAGTGTAAGTGACCACTTAACACTGAGAGCAGGTGTTCTGGAATCTGGTTCCTGTAGTAAGCCTATTTATGGACAAGCCTTACCCAGAAATTAGTCACTTACACCGGGAGCAAGTACTTCAGAATCAGGGCAGACTTGCACTGAGAGCAAGTCTTTTGGAATCTGGCCCCTTGTGTTACTATTAATTACCTGTAAAGAATAATTCACATTGCAGTGAAAAATGCAGACAGTTTAATTAATATGATCAAAAGAATAGAACTATTTTTATCCATCACATGAATGCTGCATATTTAAAGAATCACAATGAAGAAAACAAAATGGTTAAGAACTGTGACTGGATTTGTATATAAATCTGTGCTGGTAAGCAGTGTGGACTACAGTTCTGGATGGGATAGTTTGTTTAGCAAAAAATGGTTGTTTTAGACTCAATAATGATTACCGCAGGAAGAATGCTTCATGTGATGCAAACCTCAGGAAAATGTATTTTATTTCATAGCGGTTTTCAAACTACATATGAGTAAAAAAGGGAAGAACTGCTTCATGATGTAGACACTTTTCTACAGGCAGTGTACCTTTCTCTGGGTGATATGAACTGTAGGCAATTGGAGGCATGTATAACAACAGCTTAAAGGTTATAAAATGTTACAAAATCTTTTAAAATGGCCAAAACTTGTGGAAGTCCCTTATGGAGGGGCACAATCAGCCTCTAACACATATAAGCTAGGAAGCATTTATAAACAAAGACAGGTCAAATATTTAATTCTTGAAAAATACAGTTGAAAATGGTAGCCACTGCATTACTTTCATTTTCATATATTACATTGGTGCAAGTTAGATTTATTAAGTTGTACCATTGGGAATAGGTCCATAAACATTTATGGAGACCATTTTCTTTGAAGACTTGACATTTTAGCAGTTAACATTTTCCAGACACCATATAATGGATGTACATTTTAGTCACTATTATTATATAATTATTATGGAATAGCTACTACTAATAAAAATAAAATAAAAATAGTTAATTATATTCATTTTAGCCTGTGTGAATAATATGTAATCAGGGATTTTCTTTATTTCTCTGATCCCAGAGAAAACGAAGACTTAGCATCCTATAAAGTAGTCTATGATATAGGACAATATGAAGGTGTCTTGTAATATGTCTTAAAATCAAGTTGATTATATGCACTCTGCCAAAAAAGGACTTTCAACTACTTTCAAATGTGAAGCATGACATGGGTATCATCACATAACTTCTTTAGATTATAAACCTCCATTTTTGACACTTGTGCTGCTAGGTAGATCCACAGGTATTTAGGAGGCTTAATTCACAAAGACAATGGGACAGTGGGATGGCACCAAAACTATTAGCGCCATCATTCACTAAGAAAAGTTCAGACATGTGGGTGTTGTCATGGAAATGATATTAAGAAACAACACTCTGACATTATAAGAAAAACACATGACATGTTGTTTCTCTAATAACCAATAATGATTTCTATTTTCTTATTTGCAAATAAGAAAGCATCATTTCAGAACTTTCAGACTATCAGTTTGAAAGGAGACACAGTCTGAACATCTGACCTTTTTATGGCCAATTGTTACAGGCTGGGCTTATATTATCTTAACATTTTCTGAATATTACAAAGTTGCCATTTAATTTTAATTGGTTATTCATAATTTTTTCAAAGTAATAATTAAAATGTTAATTATTTTGCATCTGATGTTCTTGATCTTATAGTCCTTGGTCTTGGAATGTGTAGGTGTTATGAATTAAGGCCTGCTGGCCTTTCAGCTCTCTGAAACAGACACAGAAATAATGCCTGCAGTTGGTATAAAGAATTCAGTCCGAGGTTATAAAACTGCAAGCAATAATAAAACTGCAAGCAATAATGAACACACAATACAGCCTTTAAAACTAAATTTACCAACTTATCATGTATCACACACCTGCAACTTTGACCATTCAAATATATTATAAAATTACTTGCTAAGTAATGATGGGGTTTGAAAACACATTTCCACTACAAATATCCATCCCTTTATGTCTTTTTTAACTCTAAAAGACATACTTATTATTAAAATTAGTTACTTAAATAATAAATTACTTATTATTGTATGATGGACATATTGCAGTGTAGCACATGACATAACTAAACAGATTTTTTAAATGTCTCTTTGCTCTGTGGACACAGTTTTCTTGATTTTGCAACACAGTGTTACATAGTTATTAAATATGAAGCTGAAGCAGGTGTGAAGGCCAAACCAGTTTTGCATGTTTAGGTCTTCTGTCTGGTAAAAAATAGTCTCAGTTTTTACGGTGCTGGAACTTTAAATATAAAATCTGCAAAAGAGTGCTTTTTATCAGTCTGAGTTTAGAAACATTTGTTTTTATACTTGACACTGAAATGTGCTGGACTGGAAGGCTGATGTCATATTTGATGGCACAATGGAAGTAATCAGGCAGGTAAAAAGCAAAACTCAGTGCAAATTAGGTTACTGATTTGCAGATGAAGAATAGGCCATTTGTTAAGTCTACGACTTGATGATTGCTGCATTAATCAGTATGATGTACAAATTATTTACTAGTTTATTGAAAGGGTATATGGATATGTAATGATATGACAACAACTTTTTATGCAAATGATGAAGTGTGGCACAGTGGCGAGGCAAATAGTGTTGTCAACTCACAGCAAGAAGTTCCCTGGTTCTATTCTCGGCTGGAGTGCCTTGGATGCACCGGTTTCCTCCCACATTACAAAGACATGCAGTATGTGGAGTGGACACTCTAAATTGGCCATAGATGTGCGAGTGTGTGGTGTGGAAGAACTACTGTGGAAGGACTAGCTGCCTGGCGGTGATTGGGCTTTCATTAGTATAAATCAGTTTAAGCTGTGTGTGGGTTTAGGTCTGAAGAAGCAGTTGTATAATAGACTGTGAAAGCACTTACCATGTTTTATTGCTTTTATTGTTTTATGGTGAATTAAAATTTTTTTACAGCACTCCAGCTGTGGTATACTCTCTTTCGTTTTTGGAATTTACTTGGACTGTTTGAACAGAGAGTATTTTGCCAATTTCTGGATTTTTTACTGTTATTAAACCTTGGGTCTAGATGATTATAAATGTTGAAGTTACACCTTGACCCCATGTGCAAAAATGGGAAAAAGAAGTTGTGGATGGATACATGAAATGTTATTGATAACAGGATTTTAGGCAGTCTGGAAGTAAGCTCCTTGTAATTGCTGTAAAGTGGACTATTTAAATGATGTCCACAACAGTCGTTTTGTTTTGCATTTAACAAAGTCACTGTCAGTGTTATGCACAATTTAGCAGTCCCTTTTTTTTACACTAGGACACTGCATAGTTAGCAAGTGCAAGCCTCAATGACTGTGTATGAATAATCAGGGAGTTTGCTTATTTTTGCTGATCAAGAAACTTAGTTTTAAATAGAGTGTTATGCAGGATTTTGTAGCAAGCAGTAGGGTAGTTACTGCTATGCCCAGTCTGTTTTTTTTTTTTTTTTTTTAAGAAATGAGCAGCTTAACCACATACAGTATCTTACAACAAACAGTAGAATGATCATTTGTCGTAATCTGTTTTTGGACTTTTAATAAACAAAGGTTGTAAGATTATGCTCAACAAGGTTTTAAGGTTGAAAGTAACTTTGCTACAAATATGCAACATAAATAAGGAATAAGATAAAGTTTGCTTAAATGCAGAAACAGAGTTTAGTAATATGTGATTAGCATCCATACTAAATGACTGTGGCTTAACAAAAATAAGGAACTTGCTTATGAGTGTATTACACAAATATCAAGAAAGCTGACTTCTTACAGACTTGGCAAGAATGTAAAAAAGGCAGGATATAACAGATAAAAACCTAATCTGATTTCTTTAAAGAATGGACAACAGGATATGTGTTTATCCACAAGGCGTTTCCTTGAAAAATATGCTTTTCTAAGAAAGTTTAAAAATATGGTTTTCTAAGAAAGTTTATCCACAAGGCGTTTCCTTAAAAATATGCTTTTCTCCACTTATCAGCATTTGCACAAGAACAGATGTGTCATCATTTGCGTCATCAAGGCAGTATCTTTCCAAAACCAAGAGGGAGTGCTTAACTAACTATATACATAAGGTCTGTATTAAATCCAGTTATGTTAGGGGTATTGGTAGAGACACATTTGTCCCGAGGTAAATGTTATATCTCTCACATCATCTGTACTATATGAGAAGTAAAGTAGTTGTTGTTGTTTGTCTTTCGGCTTTTCCCGGTTAGGGGTCACCACAGCGGAACTCCGGTCCACTAATGATTGGCAGTAGAACAGTAACTAAAAGCTGTAACAGAGGTATGTGTGGTTTATTATAAAAGTTATTTGTTACTGCTCTAAGTTGATGCTGCAAAGTATATTCTCTCATCAGTGTATATTCTGCAAGTTTCTGTATGCAACAGACTGTGAATGCAACTATAACCAGACTTTGATTTCAGCAGAATCCAGCCAGCAAGACTGAGTGTCTTAAGAAGACTTCAAATCCATCACAGTAAGCATCAGAGTAACAGCACAGTACTTTAGCACCTTAAAATAAAATTTTCAGTGGTGAACCTACCTGCATTCGAACACAGAGGGAAGAGTAAGCCCTGCAGAGGGTCACTTCAGTCAAATTGCAGTAACTAACAGTTGTACATATGTGTAATTTCTAAACAGAGGTACTCCAGTTTATGCAGCTTGCAGCAGGAAAGTTTTTTTTAGACATCTGAATCCAGTGAGACTAGTTTAGGAAAGTTGCAGTGCCATAAATTATCCAAGAAAATGTAGATATCTACTTTAACAGCAGTCTGCTGCCTGTTGTGCTTCTCCAGCTTCTCAAGTGACTTTGAAAATTTTCCAGCCATTTGCAATAACAGCCTGATCACCTGTTTACTTGCTAACTGGTAAGACTTTTTTCTGTGTCACATTTTTTGTATGGATGCTATTAGATAGTTTGCATATTATTAGACAGTATGGATATTATTAGACATAATTCATGCAGGAGTAAACCAAGCTTTAGTAAATTGCAATGTTGGTATACACAGCTCATTAGTAAATGTAAAACATTAGGGCAGGTTGATAGTAAGGCATTATGCAAATGTATTACTATATTTGACTGGTATCTCAAAGAAAACCATGTGGGGTATGACAAATGTTTATTGTGTGATTCAACAAAAACTGCATTTTGTGTATTATGCCATAAAAAAGTATTGCATGATATTGCTAAAACAATAGACTGTGAAGATAGACCTGTTCATGATAAAGAATTAACTAAGAGTAAAGTGTTCCATTATATTCAGATATTGCACAGTTATGTCCTGTCACCACATGTGAAAGATTAATCTCAGATTTGCAACAGGAGTCAAATCAGTTACTGACAGGACCTCTAGTACATTTTGTTACAAAAGAATGTAATAAACTTCTAACAGACAGACACAATGAGTTCAGGAAGTTTAGACAAATTATACAAACATTTTTTTCAAAAGTGCATAGGAGTTTTAAATTCAGCAGAACAGGTTTCTAAAGAATGTCAGAAAGACCATGCAACATTACAGGAAACTTTTCAACAGCAGTTGCAAGATGAAGAAAACAGATTAGCTGAATTGACAAGGACTGACTTCCTACATACATTGGGAAAGAGCAGGAAACTACAGCTGATCTATACAAAAGAGATATATTTTATAATATGTCTGTGTTTTGAAAATGGTTAAGCATACATGGTAGGATGGTAAAATACAAATCATTCTCAAATGCTTAAAACTTCCATTCAATTAAAGCAAGATATTTATCAGTACTACAGTAAAGCAGAGCGTATGAATGCCATTCTCATAGCATAGTCAAAAGGTAAACAAAACAGTTCTAGTGTATAAAAAATAAATAAAAATAGTTAATAAGAGTAAAGATTTACAGTCATAACACTGACATGCTTGTATAAAGATTTAAAGTCATAAGACATGCATGTATTTTCTTTTTATACAATGCACAAGAATAACAGGCAGACAACAGCAAATATAAATAATATAAATATAAACTTGTGTTAGTTTAGCTAATATCTATTTATTTTTTAATTTTTTTTAATAATTGTATAGTAACACCACATCAAACAGTTAAAGTTCTGAATGTTAAAAAGTAATAAAATCACAGATGGTATTAGTCAAACAGTATTTGTAAAATGAATGGCAGAGCAGTTAAATAAATAAAAAATACTGAAATGTGAGTTCAGACCTTTCTAGACCGGATGAATAGTTACAGGAAATGTTGAGCAGATAAGATAAGAAACAAGTCTGATTGGCAGGCAAGTGGCTTGAGTTTTTCTAAAAACTTATTGTTATTAAAACATAATTGTTAAAATGTTCACATGCAACATTATTTGGTAATTGTAATAAAATATCACAACTGTGCATATATGTCACTGATAAAAGTAAAAACCTCAGTTACATCAAGTATAGCCAGCAGATGGGTTATAGAATGCATACAGTTCAAATCAATTATATAGGAGGGTACAAATAACTACTATTAGAAGTAGACAGCAAAGGCAACAGAAAAGATGATCAAATCAGACAAAGGTCTATAGTTTAATAACCTAATAAAGTAAATGTATAACCAAAGTGTTGGGCTGGTATACATTTTATTCTCACAGCATAAAGCAAATAAACAACAGTGCAATACTACAGGGGGAGGGGTACTTTCTTAGTTTTACACTGACTGTGTGAACAGTATTGCAAAAAGGGTATAAAATAAAGCTACAGGAAAAAATATTGCATTCCTTCTTGACAATACTCTTTAGGGGCGAGGGAAAAACAGGTATTTGTGCATTAAAAATATTGGTAAACAGATTAAACCTGACAGGATAAGATATTTTGCAAGTTGCTAATAGCTATCATTCTAGTTATTATTGTTTTGTTTAATATTAAATTGTATTTACACCCTGTTAAACTGTAAAGCTATACAAGAGATGGCTTAAAATTGCTTTATTAAAGCTATACAAGAGAGAGTAAAGATATGTAAAAATTGAGTAAGAATTGTCACTATTTTTTAATATGTTTTTGGCAAGACAATGTTGGTATGCAAAAAGCATAAATGTTTCTATTTCCTGGGTATGCAGTTGCCTCTGGTGGCAATTCCACTAGATACTTTTAAAGAGACATAAGAATTTTCCAAGATTTTGCTTGATGTTAATGTTACTAAATTTATAGATTGGGCTATGTACAAATACAAAATAATTAAGTACAAATGAAATTAATGTCTAGTAATGAATATGTGTGAAAAACCATGTTTAAATAAAATGGGTCCAGGATAGCTACTAGATTGAAATGCATGAAAGTTGGAGTCGTATTATTGGTTTTTGGACCATCATTTTATCTGTACTAGTATTGGTTGCCCCAGTTAGAGGAAAATTGTATTAAAATATTGTACTCATACAGCTAATGGACTAATATGTACATAGCATTCTTTAGTATATACATCATGTTTTTTTAAATCCTCAAGTATTAAATATACTGAAATAATTGCATTCAAATATTTATTATCTAAGCCCAGTTCAGTACTTTATGTTCAGTTCACTGTCAACCAAGATTTTAATAGGCAGTTCAGTGACATGACCATGTTATGGTTAAAATGACATTGAAACTGTATATTTTCAGCAGTGTATAAATGCTTACAGTAGTACATAGTTTTTGCCATATATATATATATATATATATATATATATATATATATATATATATTAGTCTATCTCTAATCTTTTGATATAAAATAATCAATAAAAGTAAAGAGTTAATTCAACAGGTGCAAAGAGTTAATAAAAGAGTTAAGTCATAAATTAAATTCTGTGATTGCAAAAGAATAAATTAATCAAGTTAAAAAATAAGACTAAAACAGACACAGCCTATAACTGATGAAATATTTTCACAAAATAGTTTGCAAAAGAAAAAGTTGTTAAATATATTCAGTTTTAGTAGTAATACTTGATATTGTGTTAACTATGTAAAATTGCATTTTGACTTGTGTATCAAAAAAATCTGAAGGCAATGCTACTCAATGCTAGAAGTCTAATCCTCAAAATGCACTCTCTCGAGGCACTCCTAAAAATGGAGAACATCGATATCTATGCAGTAACTGAGACCTGGTTCAAGGCTCCAGAGAGCACCCCTGCAATACCAGGCTACAATTCTTACCACACCTTTCGGCCACAAAACCAGGACTGAAACACTAAAGGTGGAGGAGTGTCCATATTCACCAAGGATATTCACACCTCCAGGCTAGTTGCCCAACACAATGCATCTGAACTTCTCCAGGTGCAACTAACACTAGGTAAGACTGCAATCAAAATTGTAGCTTGCTACAGATCCCCAACCATGCCCCAAGATTCTCACTATACCTTTCTAAACATACTGGAAAATATTAAGATACAACCAAACACCCTAATACTGGGTGACTTCAACTACCCTGCCATTAATTGGGAAAACTATTCAGGTACCAACTCCTTTTCCCAACGGTTCTTGGAATTCATAAATTCCAATGCTCTGGATCAACTAATCCATTGTCCCACCAGGGGCTCCAATATCCTAGACCTGGTCATTGCCAACATGGGAGATAGATGCTCCACACCAGCGGTCACCCCCTCATTGGACAGGTCTGACCATAAGCAAATCACCCTTGACATCTACATCCCATCCCCACCCCCCCAGTAAGGAAACTTCCTTAAAAAACTTCTCCAAAGCCAACTTCAAGCTACTGAAGTCAGAAGTGACAAACTTCACAACACCCATGCAGACGGGATCTGGAAGTTCGACTGCAGGATCTTACAGTAAGGCACTGTACAAGCACATCCGCTCGTGCATGAATCGTGCCATCCCAAATAGAACCAAGATGCTCTTCTCCAAAAAAAAAGAAGCCAATCTGGTGGTCCCCTGCTATAAACAAACTATACAACAGAAGGAAGAAACTGTTGCAAAAAAGAGGAAACTTCCAGGATGCAAAAAACTCCCTCACCAGCCTCAGTAAAAAGCTGAGATCCCTCATAAAATTCTCAAAAGCTAGTTACGAAAATAAAATTGCCAAAGATTCCAAAGACACCCACAAGGCATTCTATAGTTATGTCAAGAATCTAAATGGCAATGCTCAGATCTGCTCTGAGTTACAACAGAATGGCATTAAATATACTGATCCCAAGGATATTGCCAATGTCCTGGCAGATCAATTTAGTGCCAACTTCACCCCTCTCTCACCCCCTAAAGGGCCCATCTCAATACCAAAAGATTGCCAAATTCTGATAATCACAGCCACACAGGCAGAAACCACACTCTCCAAAGCTAAGAATACAGCATCCATGGGACCAGATGACATCCAGGGCTGTGTACTACATGAACTACAAAATGAACTGGCACCTCACTTAAGTGTCATGTTTAATCATAGCCTCACCTCAGGCTTCGTGCCAACTGAGTGGTGCACAGCTGCAGTTATCCCACTCAACAAGGGAGGATCCACCTTGGATCCTGGGAACTACCGTCCCATCAGTCTGACAAGCTTGATTTACAAGGGCATGGAACGCATTATCATAGAACTTATAAACAAAGACATTGGTAACCTTCAAATACTGGACCCCACCCAGTTTGGGTTTGTGAAGGGCTGATCTTGTCTCCTGAATCTGATTGACTTCTTTGAATCAGTCTCCAGAACTGTGGACGAGGGTGAGACAGTCCACACAGCCTATCTGGACCTCGCCAAGGCCTTTGACACCATCCCCCACTCTGGCATCATAGATAAACTTACGAAACTGGGCATAAATCCCTACGTCACTCGATGGGTTGCTAACTGGCTTACTGACAGAACCCAGACTGTAAAAGTAGCTGACTCCAAATCCAGCTCCAGACAAGTGACAAGTGAAGTACCTCAGGGTTCAGTCCTGGGACCACTCTTGTTTGGCATCTAATTCTCTAAAGTACAGCCAACACTAAGGAACTCTGGCTAACAAAGTTTGCAGATGACTGCAAACTGGGAGCCATTATTGAATCCCCAAATTATGTGGATATTCTATAAAAGGGCGTTACAGAAGCAGATGCCTTGTGCCAGAGCCATGGGCTCAAGCTTAATGCCAAGAAATGTATAGTTATCCCCTTTGGAAAAAAACATGTACCCATGAATTACCACATAGGTGGCAGGACACTAAACATCAAAAGTGCGATGAGAGACTTAGGGACACAGGTGGACAGTGGTCTCACTTTCGATAACCACATTGCCACAACAGTCAGGAAATTCTTCTATGTGGCACACCTCATCACTAAGGGCTTTTCATCCAGAAAAAGGAGGTCATTGTCCCACTGTACTCATCCCTCATTAGACCCATTATAGAGTATAATGCCCCATTTGGTATGTACCTCACAAGACATCTGCAACAGCTGGAAAGGCCACAGAAATACCTCACTAAAAGAATCACAGGCTTAAAGCAGATGCCATATACTGACCATCTAAAAAAACTCCAGCTATACTCTGTGGCATATCGTCTACTCAGAGGCGATCTCTGCTTAACATACAAGGCCATGTCAAACCGTGAGCTGTTGGACATGCTCCACTTAAAGAAATCCCAATCCCTCAGAGCCACACGCTCCAGGGATCTAAACCTTGTCATCACAATGAACAAAACATGCTGGAGGGATAGGTTCCTGACCCAGAGACTCCCCATACTCTGGAATAAACTGCCCATACATATCAAGCAGAGCACCTCATTGGCCCTCTTCAAAAGGAGCCTTGATGATTGGATGGGAAATAGGAAATTCACCCCAGGGATCATATCAGTCACCCTGCTAGACAGGGGCCTGGAGAAGTAAATATAGTGGGAAGAAATATCCAGGGAATTGTTATGTTTAGGCTTGCATAGGCCCTAGGGCCGATAGCCTAGCACTAACCTATGAACCTATGAACCTATAAAGATTTTGTTTCTTAATGTGTTTTCTATATAATGTGATCAAAATACATGTCAGTAAAAAGTGTTTTAAGTATGTTTTAAGATAAAAAGAGGGAATTGTAAGATTATGCTCAACAATGTTTTAAGGTTGAAAGTAACTTTGGTACAAATATGCAACATAAATAAGGAATAAGATAAAGCTTGCTTAAATGCAGAAACAGAGTTTAGTAATATGTGATTAGCATCCATACTAAATGACTGTGGCTTAAAAAAATAATGAACTTGCTTATGAGTGTATTACACACACATCAAGAAAGCAGACTTCTTACAGACTTGGCAAGAATGTAAAAAAAGGCAGGATATAACAGAAAAAAACCTAATCTGCTTTCTTTAAAGAATGGACAACAGGACATGTATTTATCCACAAGGTGTCTCCTTGAAAAATATGCTTTTCTAAGAAAGTTTAAAAATATGCTTTTCTAAGAAAGTTTATCCACAAAAAACATGCTTTTCTCCACTTATCAGCATTTGCACAAGAACAGATGTGTCAGCATTTGCATCATCAAGGCAGTATCTTTCCAAAACCAAGAGGGAGTGCTTAACTAAAAATATATATAAAGTCTGTATTAAATCCAGTTATGTTGGGGGTATTGGTAGGGACACATATGTCCCGAGGTAAATGTTATATCTGTCACATCATCTGTACTATATGAGAAGTAAAGTAGAACAATAACTAAAAGCTGTAACAGAAGTACATGTGGTTTATTATAAAAGTTATTTGTTACTGCTCTAAGTTGATGCTGCAAAGTATATTCTCTCATCAGTGTATATTCTGCAAGTTTCTGTATGCAACAGACTGTGAATGCAACTATAACCAGACTTTGATTTCAGCAGAATCCAGCCAGCAAGACTGAGTGTCTTAAGAAGACTTCAAATCCATCACAGTAAGCATCAGAGTAGCAGCACGGTGCTTTAGTACCATAATAAATACAATAAAATTATTTTTTCAAAGGTCAATGTATTGATATTGCTAATGAGATGGCTTTGCAATTTATAGTCCGACATCCGACATGCGGTATGCATATCCATTGTTAAATGTAATGCTTTGCCTTTGCTATTGGAGTTGCAATCCATGAACTTGTTTGTACATGTATGCACAAGCACTTCTCTGACACACAAATAAATTATTTACCCCAGCAACCCCTTTGGTAAAATTTCCTAGTATGCATAAGCACTAAAATGAATCCTTCACCCATGCAATACATTCAGTAACATGCTCCAGTATGCACAAGCACCAGAATGAAGCATTCACCCAGGCAACCCCTTCAGTAACATTCCCCATATGCACAAGCACCAAAATGAAACATTTACCCAAGTGATCTTTTTAGCAACATGCCCCAGTATGCAGAATCACTACAATTAAATATTCACCCAAGCAACCCCTTCGGTAATATGTCCAGGTATGCTCAAGCACTGAAATGAAACATTCACCCAACTGACCCCTTTAGTAACATTTCCAGGCATGCATAAGCACTGAAACAAAACATTCTCCCAAGTGACCCCGTCAATAAAATGTCCAGGTATGCACAAGCACTGAAATGAAACATTCACCCAAGTGAACCCTTCAATAAAATGTCCAGGTATGAAAAAGAACCAACTCAGCTCCCCTCACATCTCTGTATTCTGACTGAAGCCTGCTGCTTTCTGGTGTAACTTCAGGGCAATGTATACACTTTGTATGTATTCATTACAGATTCATGTGTATGAATCAAACTCATGTACATATGTGTAAACCCTCTTATTAGTAGCTGTCCCTCTACTGCTTATGTGTTAATCACATATATACATTATACATCCTCTACAGCAGATGTGTTCACAAAAAGTCCTCTGCACGTCCATAGTCCTCCTGGCAGTCTGGGATTTGTATAACCTGATAGCACCACTCTTCATGGATCACCACTACAGAAATATGAAGCCCCGGATTATGAATGCTGCCCCAAGAGTCTTTTTTTTTTTTTGCTACACGGACACTGATCTTTTCAGATTTGAGCAGGTCAAGACAGGCTAAACTTGTAACTGTTGACATTTTTTTCAGAAGAAAAGAGGGCCACTACTAACTTTTAAAGCTGTATTACATTTTTTTTTTTTAGAAAATGTCACAAAGAGCTGTCTTTTAAGTTTATCTGAAGCTGCTGATCATCTACAGTTAAACTTAGGAAATATTTAAACATGTCTGTGGTGGATGAGTCATTGATAATATCATCTAATAATTTACAGTTACGTATTTTAATTTAGATTTTTAGCACTGTTTTAAACAGTGCACATGATTTTTTATTTAACTGGCCATAATACTATTTGTTGAGTAGAGCTTTATTGTACTGAAATATGCTTCTTTACTAACAAAGCACACTTATAAACCCAGAAAATATTAATATTTATAATAAGAATCTGCATAGAGAGACTGTCATCCAGGAAGCAGAAACACACCCATGATGCAATGTTTTTTTTAATCTGTTTTTACAGCTGAGTTGTTTTTAGTGTTTATTTTGTACTATTATTTAGCCCATACTGGACACTCTGATTAATAAACATGGAAAGGTAATATACTTTATACAATAGTATTAAGAAAATTTGATATTAGTGCCTGATAGTAACTTATTATTATTATTATTATTTTGCAATTCTAATTATAATGCACCTTTCTCTTATCATAGCACACAACCTAATATGTAAATCTATTTGGCAGATTTAAGAAATACTCATATATGCAATTTTAGCTGAATTTTCAGTGACAGTAACAATTTGTTTATTTTTGGCTTTTGATATACAAGTCAGTATTATGATTTTTTTACATTAAAACATATTACTGTGAAGTTTCATCTATTTGCATGTTTCATTTAAAGGTATTTAATCAGACACATAAACATTTGGCACATGACATGCACAATGACAGGTACTGTCATAGCTCAATACAAGTTATGAAGAATTAATTTACAACTCTGCCTTAAAAGGAAAGCATTGACTGTCATGTGATACAAGCATAAATACAGATGTATATAATTTTAATGTCAGATTTTAGCCATTTGATATAGAAGACTACATTATTGGCCCCAACTACCTCTGGCTAATGGTACATAAATAATGAATATGCATTTTTATTAATTGCATTATTACAAAATTAGTAGTCATAAACTATTATTTGATAAGGAACTAATCAGCTTATAAAATGCAGAATAAATCAGAGTAATGTTTTATTTTTTACATGTACTCATTTTATTTGACCATATTTATGTTTAATTTTTAACTGAAAAATAAATTTTAGTAATGAATATAGAAACATTGCCACCACTCTCCATTGCAGAACAATCTGTTATTTGGTAGGTTATCAAATCTCAAGGTGAGAAAGAAACTCAGAAAAAGTTCCAAGATTTAAAGGCATGTGTCATTACTAATTACTGCAGCATAGAAACAGAAGAAATAATATTTAGGACAGATTTAAGAAGTAATACAAACACAGAGACTAACAATGAATCATTTGAACAGCTTTCTTGTTTTCAAATACTAAATTTATTGTTTGTGAAGGTAGTGAGTGAAACACATACTCTTTATTTCAACAGAACAAATACTTTTTTATTGTTGTGGTATAGTACATATATTTATGTATACCATATTAAAATGTATAGGTTAATAAATGATACACCCAAAAGACTTATATATAGTTACCACATGTAAACAAAATAAATGACTGATGTCAGCTTAAGTTGTAAACACATTACAAAATTTCAGGATGCTGTTTACAACTCAGGACATAACCTTTGAATACAGAGTCTGCTCTGACATGTCAGGTACTTGCTAAGAAGTTATATTTGCCAAGCACAGGCTAAGTGATTTATTTAAAGGCTGTATACAAACAACTCACATATGTGTGTGTTTTATATTATCCCATTTATTTAATTGCTACAGCTGTCTGTTTTATAGTAAGACTTTACAATAAGCATTTCAGTATTTTGACTTTTTACTGATTACAGAACAAAGTATAACTTAATAGATATAAATTTGTCTCCTTATCCCTACATTCATAGGTTCATAGGTAGGTACTAGGCTATCGGCCCAAGGGCCTACATAAGCCTAGCCAACAAGGTTCCCTAGCTTACGCCACCCAAGAAAGTTATTTTCCTATGCCACTGTCGAGCAGAGACACAGAAGTGATCCCCGGGGTGTATTTCCTATTTCCCATCCACTCATCAAGATTTTTCTTGAAGAGTGCTAATGAAGAAATTTGCTTGACATAGATGGGTAGCCTGTTCCAGACTATGGGAAGTCTCTGTTTATTGTGGTGACAAGGTTTAGGTCCCTAGAGCGTGTAGCTCGGAGGGATTGAGATTTCTTTAGGTGTAGCATGTCCAACAGCTCTGGGTTTGACATAGCTTTATGTTAGGCAGAGATCACCTCAGAGTAGGCGATATCCGATGGAGTAAAGCTGGAGTTTTTTGAGGCGGTCAGTGAAGGACATTTGCTTGAGGCCAGTGATCCTCTTTGTGAGGTACTTCTGTGGCCTTTTCAGCTGCTGCAGATGTCTTGTGAGGTACATTCCAAAGGGGGGGGGGGGTTGTACTCTATAATGGGTCTAATGAGTGTCGAGTAGAGGGAAACAATGACCTCTTTTTTCCTGGATGAGGACCCTTTTATGATGAGGTGTGCCATGTTGAAGGACTTCCTGACTACTGCAGCGATGTGACTATCAAAGGAGAGACTACTGTCCACCTGGGTCCCAAGGTCTCTTAGCACACATTCGGTGTTAAGCAGATTGCTGCCTATGTGGTAGTTCATAGGTACAGAGTTTTTACCAAAGGGGATGACACTGCACTTTTTGGCATTGAGCTTGAGGCCATGGCTCTGACACCAGGCATCTGTCTCAGCGAGGCCCTTCTGTAGGATGTCCACATCATTTGGGGACTTGACTATGGCTCCTAGTTTGCAGTCATCTGCAAACTTCATTAGCTGGAGGCCTTCTGTGTTAGCCTGTACTTCAGAGAAGTAGATACCAAACAGGAGAGGTCCCAGGATGGAACCTTGTGGTACTCCACTTGTCACTGGTTTGAAGTCAGATTTGGAGTCTGCAACTTTTACAGTGTGGGTTCTGTCAGTGAGCCATTTGGCAACCCATCTTGTACCTAGTTTAGTGAGTTTAGCTATAATTCCAGAATGGGGGATGGTGTCAAAAGCCTTGGCAAGGTCAAGATAGGCTGTGTGAACCACCTTACCCTCATCTATGGCTTTGGTGACTGCCTCAAAGAAGTTGATCAGATTCAGGAGGCATGATCTGCCTTTCACAAACCTGAACTGGGTGGGATCCAGAGTTTGGAGGTTACCAATGTCTTTGTTTATGAGTTCCATGATGATACGTTCCATGGCCTTGCAGACCAGGCTCGTCAGGCTAATAGGTTGATAGTTCCTGGGATCAGTAGTGGCTCCATCTTTGTGGAGTGGGATAACTGTTGCTGTGTGCCATTCAGTGGGCACAAAGCCTGATGTGAGGCTATTATTGAACATGGTGCTTAAGTGGGGAGCCAGTTCATTCTGAAGTTCATGTAAAATGCAGCCTGGGATGTTGTCCGGTCCCATGGATGCTGTGTTTTGGCTTTAGAGAGTGCAGCTTTTACCTGCGTAGTTGTGATTACAGGGACTCTGCATTCTTCCTGTATAGATATGGGCCCTTTAGGGGGTGAGGGGGGGGGGTAAAGTTAGCACTGAACCTATCTGCCAGGATGTTGGCAATATCAGTTGGTTTGTAAGTTTTGTGCCATTGTGCTGTAACTCAGAGCAGATCTGGGTGCTGCCATTGAGATTCTTGACATAGCTATAGAATGCCTTGTGGTTGTACTTAGAATTAGTGGTGATTTTGTTTTCGTAGCTAGCTTTGGAGGATCATATAAGGGATCCCAGCTTCTTACTGAGGCTGACCTGGGAGCTTCTCCACTCATGGGATTTTACTCTCTTTTGCAACAGTTTCTTCCTTCTGTTGTACAGTTTGTTTATGGCAGGGGACCACCAGATTGGCTTCCTTTTTTTGGAGGATAGCATCTTGGATCTGTTTGGGATAGCACAATCCATGCACTCGTGTAAGTGCTTATAGAGTGCATTTGTGTAGGATTCAGCAGCTGTAACCGTATTGTCCATCTGCATGGGTGTCATGAAGTTCACCACTTCTGTCTTAAGAAGCATGAAGTTGGCTTTGGAGAATTTTTTTACAGTGGTTTCCTTAATGGGGGCTGAGAGCAGGATGTGGATATCAAGGGTGATTAGCTTATGGTCGGATTGGACCAACAAGGAGTTGACTTCAGGTGTGGAACACCGGTCTCTCATGTTAGTAATGACTAGGTCTAGGATATTGTTGCCCCTGGTGGGGTGTGGATAAGTTGATCCAGGGCATTGGAGTTTACGAATTCCAGAAAGCGTTGAGCTAAGGAGTTTGTACACGAGTAGTTTTCCCAGTTAATGGTGGGGTAGTTGAAGTCACCCATTATTAGGGTGTTTGGTTGAACCCTAATATTTTCCAGTACATCAAGAAAAGAGGAGTGGGAACCCTGGGGCATGGTGGGGGATCTGTAGCAAGCTACAGTTTGGATTGCAGTTTTGCCCAGATTTAGTTGCACTTGGATAACCTCGAATGCATTATTCTGAGCAACTAGCCTTGAGGTGTGGATATCCTTAATGAATATGGACACACCTCCGCCTTTGGTGTTTTGGTCCAGGTTACATGGCTGAAAAGTGTAGTATGAGTTATAGCCTGGTAGTGTAGGGGTGCTCTCTGGAGCCTTGAACCAGGTCTCAGTCACTGCACAGATATCAATGTTCTCCATTTTAAGGAGTGCCTCGAGTGAGTGCATTTTGAGATTTAGACTTCTAGCATTGAGTAGCATTACCCTCAGTTTTTGCTTGCCTGTTCCTGTTACGGTGATGAATTTGTTATTTGAACCTTGCCTAGAAAAGACACTATATTGGCAGCAAGAGCCTTAGCCAGTATCCAGAATCCTAGGGGCGACAGGTGCAGGCCATCTGTGGCAAAGCATCGTGGTCTGTTAACCATGTCATCCCAAGCAGACAGATACTGGATCCCCTTAGAATGATACCAGAAGCTTAACCAATTGTTGAAGTCAATCATTTTGTCCTTGTACTGCGGTATCATTCTGGGCGATGGCAGAATGCTACTCAGGGCTAGGGTCATACCTGCCTGGGCTACAAGATCGGAGAGTTCTTCCATGTCTCTTTTCCTGTAGTCCAGGGAGGTACATCTCAGGTCATTCACACCAACATGGACAATGACAGAGTCATATTTGTACTTGTTGTGGAGTGACCTGAGTGCATGGGTTATGTGGCAGATCCTGGCACCCGACAGGCAGCTGACAGTAACCTTCTCCTTGTTTAGCCTGGTGAGTGGGACATCAGTGTGCCTGACTATAGAGTCACCTATGACTAGTGTGTTGGGTACATTGTTTTGCCTTATTGGCTGTGGTTGAGTGGCACACTGAGTCTGTGGGCTATATGTCATTTGGGTTGTGTTGGGGGATGGAGGTTGCTTGCATTTCTGCTTTGGAGATCTCTGTTGCTTAGACACATTATTATTGAGAGCCTCCGCGAATGTTTTTGTGTTACTATGTGTGGATTTTGGTGGTGTAGATTTAGTGAGACTATGTGATGAGTGTGGTGTGGTGCAAATGTTTACCTTCTCCTCATAACTGTCAAGTTCAGTCTTGGTTGGAGAGAGCTTTACCTCCAGTTTGGCAAGATAAGTGCATCTCTCACAGATTGTAGTGTTGGGTGGTAGAAGGAGAGGGTTGTCTGTGTACATGAGGCAATTTCTACATTGCCTCAAGATGCCCAGATTCATCAGATAGACAGGAGAGAACACTGGGAGCTGACCCTTGGACATGCCTGAATAAAAAACTATTTTCCTCTAGATAAGTGAGGAAAGTGAGTACAAGAGCTGTTTTTCTTTAAGCAAGTGAGGAAAGTAAGTACAAAAACTGTTTTCCTCTAGGTAATGAGGAAGGTTGAGTGCTGTAGTAATTAGTGGCTTATTTAGTGCTTACAAGTTCTGAATAAGTGCTGAGCACGAAAAAGCAAATTTAAGTGCTAAAAGTAACAATCTGTATCTGCACTAGACTAGTTACAGGACAGAAACAAGTGCAAATGCAGACTTTCAAATCAGAAAGTTCAGAGAGATGGAAGAGATTGCCCAAACAGCCAATAATTACAATTCCTGGGCCAGAACCACTCCTTATGTGGTAGACAGGTTACCTAGTGCTTACCACTCCCACTGATAAGCTAGAAGGCTTGGGGGGGGGGGGGCTCAGAAGCTTACATACAGTCCTGGATACAGCAAATCTGTATCTGGAACACTAGTTACAGGAAAGGTAGGAAACAGGCTTACAGTCACAGTTCTCAACCTTCCATCTCCTAAATGAGGAGCACTAGCCCTCATAATGTGAAACAAATGGGCAAAATGTGGAACACATACTAATGGCTTACTAACAACTTCAACTAGGAAGGTCACAGGATGGTTAAAATATGCTGGTTTTACTTATAAATAAGATCGTTTAATGAATTAATATGATTAATTTCTGTTTACCATGGATTTCAATTTAAAAAATTCCTAACACTGAATGTGTGACAGGCTCTTTCAATGCGGAACTTTGAGGAACATGAACTCTTTAAGACCCTAAATGAGGTACGTTCCTTGTAATGAGGTACACTTGAGAGGTATGCTTACAGTTTTTTTTTTTTTTTTTTTTTTACAGAAAAGTAGCAAAAACAGTAGTAAAAACAATTCACATGCAATGCAAGCTAGCACACTTGAGTATGTAGCAATATTAGACCAAACACAATTTATAAAATGCAATTAAATTAAAAAGGACTAAAAGCAAGTGCAGAAAGAGTTTATTAGGTAGAATGTGGTAAAGAGATGGGACTGGAGGAGTGTCCCAGATCAAATCTACAGTGGGGCGGGCAACTGCAAAAGCCACCAAATTTAAACTACAAGCCAAAAATAGGGAGGGAGGGTAGGTGGGACAAAACAGTTTCAACAGAGATCTAAGCAACAACTAACAGTGCAAACTCTAAAACCAAAAAATATACTCAGCTCTGTATATTTGCAGATAGATTGGAAAGCAGTCTCTCAGAACAGGGAGACACCAGTTTCAACAGAGATCTAAGCAACAATTAACAAACTCTAAAACCAAAAAAAATATTCTCAGCTCTGTATATTTGCAGACAGACTGGAAAGCAATCTCTCAGAACATTGCCTTTCTTTGTTTGACATGGGTATATATGTCCCTTTAGCATGCTTCCTTTATTGCTTGTTAGGCTAGAAATTATGAAAATGAGAAGTACATATCTGTATGGTTATTACACCCTGATAGTCTAAAAAAGGCAAATCAGTTAAGTGTGTGTCTATATCAGTTTGTCGAATGGCTATAAAGCGAATACCCATTCGTCAAACACCTATTTATCGAAGCCGCTCTTCACCGAATGGTGGATTTTTACTAGGGCAAACCAGCAGTTGACCACCGTCTGGAATTTGCCCTTTTCCCCAACTGTAGTGTGATCTCTGAGTTGCTATATTTAGTTAGGGGGAATGGGGGTTATAGCTCCCCACTTTGGCAGGCTTAAAATTTTATGTTTTTTTTCTTGCGGTCGCTCGGTTGGACAACCACTTGTTTGCCCTAGTGAAAATCAGGCTTTCACTGAAGACTGGCTTCGATAAGTAGGTGTTTGATGAATGAGTATTCATTGAATAGCCATTCAATGAACTGATATAGACTAGTTAAGTGCTACAGTGGCGCGAGACCCAACCTTAACTAATGTTAAGCAACCCTACTTAAGTTGTTAAGATCAGGTCCTGCTCTAGGCAATAAAATCTGTCAGTACTGACCAGCAGAGACAGTAGCAGAATAAATGATTTGGTTCTGCATTCTGTCTGTACTGATAAGGTATATTTTCAATCTTTCATGATTTGTCTGAAAACCACAGACTTTATGAGGAACAGACCAAACAACATGGCAAAAATCTGGGCATTCTGAGAAAATCTGGACAATTTAGAGCCATGGCAAGGTGAGTGTTAACATAAGGGACTGTGTGTTAGACTCCCTTTTTACAACACTCACTAAGTGGCAAGTGCTTTATGGCTTTGAAAGTTGACAAACACCTATTTTTTTACTGTAACTAGTAGTATATGGAGCAGATAAAGCTCCAAGCACTACAAAAACTGCAATCATAACCCTTAATGTTGTGTTGTTAACATGGATTCCAAGAGTCACCTGGACAGCGATTTTCTAGGCACCCATATCTCAAACACATACTAAACAGGTTATGATCAGCAACCTGCTGACAATCCTCTATGTTATGTACCCTCTGTCTAGGCTGTTGAAGCAGTTTTCTAGTAAAACAGACATTTTACATTTTGGTAACTTTACTATGCAATAGCTTATAATCATTTTAACAATGTTGGACCCTTATTTTCTAATTGTGTGATGAAACTAATGCTCCGCTGCATACTAATACAACAAATTAATTTTACATTATTTAAACAACAATTCTGTACGAATGTCAGTGTAGATTAATAAAAGGTGATGCAGCATACAACAGTTACTATTTTTTACAATAATCTGCTTACTCTATAAATTAAGTTAAGTACTAAATGTATAAATGAAATCAGAAAATTACTAACTATGCAGACTATTTGGGTCTACTTCACCCTGTCGAAGGCCGACAATATCGAAGCTGATATTGTCTGCACCAAAATGTCGAAAGTGAAAGTCATTGCGCGTATAAATGAAAATCTCCGTAAGGGGAGATTTCCATTTACAGCAATGTAGTGCGATCTTGGAGTTGGTATATTTAAGTAGTGGGGGGTGTGGGGGGTGCAGGGGGACTTCATAGGGTCTGCAATTTTTTTTTTTTTTTTTGGTGTTGGCCAAGCAAATTTTTTAGACCAAAACTTCAAGCACAGTTTTAAAACAATCAGTGACTAGTCATACTTGCATCGGTGACATGACATTATTGCATCAGAGACAAGACACACTTATATCTGTTCTAAACTTATACAACTTTGCTACTTTCTAGGAAAGACAGCAATGCTTATCTATACTAAGTTTTGTTTTATAATTGTACTTTGGAATTCTTATCAGAAATTTCAGACTTCTGAATAATTGTTTGGGTGCCATTACTTAATACCTTTTTCTGCACATTTCTTAAACTCACTGGTATTCCATACTGCAGGGAGAGTCCCCTCCCAAACTCATTCGTACCTACATGCATGGGCATATATTCATACTGCTTTTGATTGTGGACAGTCGAGCTAAGAACCACTCTGTCACCTCTTCCTCTTTTCAAACAAATTGCACCAGTGGCTCTGTAGCTGACAAAGATAAGAGAGGGGAAAGTGGACAGCTTTGTCTACTTCTTTTTTGAAAATACAAAAGCTAGAGATGCATGAATCCATTATCAGTGGTGCATATAGCTTGCAGTAGTGATTGAACATGTATAAATCATGGGGAAATTTTGAAGGACAAAGGTACTTACCATGTATAGCCTCACTTCACAGATTCAAAAGTTTTTTCATCATCGACTGTCACTTCTAGGTTATGGGAGTATTTATAACTTTCTATATACAAGGAGAGGGCACGCAAATGGCCATTATTTGATTGAACCTTTACCAGTGACACTGATTTCCAGTTTTCAAAAAATGAAACTCCCTTTTTCATGAGATGAAATCCAGGAATTGTGCACGTGCTTTTTTTTTAATTTCAGTCATTGCAGTGATTTTATTAGAATTTTTTTCTGCATCAATATAGATATTAAAAATGAAAACAGATTCTAGGCACTGACCACTCGATAATGCAAGCTAACAATATTATAATAATAAATATGAGAAGAATACATCTTTTGCTGAACAAGCTCTCTGGCCTAAAATGCCAAATTCTGTGAAAATCATGTGCTTTTTTTCAATTCTGAGACAATCCAAATTTGGGACTTACTATAACTTTTCAGAGAAAACTGGAAAATCACTGTCCCTTCCCTTGACAAAGCCTGTTTGCTTCTTGTGAACAAACTTCAGCAGCAATGGCTAAAGTCTATCAGAAAACATGGGCATAAAGTTTTACTTCTAGGTTAATCAGAGATGTAAGACTGCAGTTTTCTAGTTTCAATTAATCCTTACCAGGTTTAGGCAAGACAATTATATATGATGCTGGCAATGAAAAGGGGGTGATAATTAAATCAACTATTGATTAAAAAGCATGCATAAAGGGATCACTAGGTTATACTTAACTTTCTTATAGAATTAAATAATAAAGTCATCTAGCCCTGGAGCCTTACCCAATGGTATTTGATGTACTTCTATAAGCATTTTATCTTTCAAGAAGTATATTTTTCCACAGGGTTTAATACACAAAGTCCATGGGTGATAACCATTTCTTAAACCCTCCTTCTTCTTTAAATGGCACCATAAAATTCTACTCAAAGGTTTCTTTTATTCGGGGCCTAATATATGAAAGTCCATGGATGACAGCCATTTTCTTAAATCTTGTCTGTGTTCCATGGGAGCAGAGCTTGTCATGTTTACATAAACCTTCATTAAAATTTTGTGAAACAATTACTGATCATTTCTACAAAGGTTATAGTGGAACCCCCTGTAAATCAACACATTAATATGGGAGCAAACCTGTCTCTTCCTCAACTTATGCCAGGAAAGAAATCAGGAGAGCAACCTATCACCAAAGATTGCATGGCAGCCTGCCCAAACAAAGACTAGATGTCTGTCACTGAACCTGGAGCAATCCTAACTTAAGTTGTTTATACTTTGAGTTTAGCTCCACGTATATGAATTAAGCCTGTCTGCATTTAAATCCTTAACAAAAAAATCATGGGGTGCCTTTAATACCTGGACTGCTTCATTGTCTTTCAATATTTCAGAGTCAACTTTCCACCCTTTCACCAGAATAGCATCTCCTGATGTACTTTTTAGAGACAAAAGGACTCCAGAGTAATCCGTTAGTGTTCATGGAATTACCTACATATACTTTACCCTTAACAGCAGACTACATTAATTAATCAGAAGTCTAGTCTGCTATGTCCTAAACCCCCTGGAGTCAAAAAGTGCACCCCTCATCTTCACCAGACAGAATTCTCCAAGGGTTGACTAAATTTAATTATGGATGTTGCAGTTAGTACCCTCTGAGTTTTAAGATCTGTCTCACTTCATTGGGACAAATTGTCACCAAGGGAATCCAAGACCGTGTTGCAGTCTCCCCCAGCAAATACATTTTCCATCCCCTCCATATGGAAATTTCCATAAAGTGGTCTAAAAAGGAATGCAGGTAGTCAGAGCATGAGTGAAAGACTCTACCCCAAAAGGTCCCCACAAATATTACCTAAGCACCTTCCTTAGCATCTGGGGAACATAACTTCCTGTAGGAAAACTTTTACTAGGCTCCCATCTCCTATGTAAGTGCAGTAATGCATACCATTTCACCTTGGAGTTTACTCCCTTTGAATTTAAAGTAAGAGCTGAACAGTACACATGTTAACTGTGTAGTCTTGTTGTTGTTGTCTTTTGGCTTTTTCCCGGTTAGGGGTCGCCACAGCGGAATTCCGGTCTGCTAATGATTGGCAGTAGATTTTGACAAACGCCGAGGTGCCAGCTCGGCGTTCAACCTTCAACGAAGGCACGCCCATTTATGCATGTCTTTCGAACTCCCACCCAACCGAGGGGAGGACATGCAGACTCCACACAGAAGGCACTCCCCGCACTCCAGCCGAGAATCAAATGGGAGAACCTCTTGCTGTGAGGCAACAACACTACTACTGCACCACCGCGGATAAAGAAATGTAAAACAATAAGCAAACACTACTACAGTAACCAACTTCTCTAATCTAAACACTAACAATAAATTATAAAAAAAAATCAGATAGTCTACAAGAAAACAGTTACCAGAGACACACCATCCAGGGCAATACACAGAGCACCACTATTACACTCAGTACTTGAATAATAAGCAGTGTGGAATTCATAGCATTGCCAGGCTTGTAATCTACATAAAATGGCCGCATCCCTTACAAGTCAACTTTTTTATGAGACTGGATAGACTTCTCCAAAACAGACACCCCAGCTCCTTTTGACTGAGCAGTTTCAAAGAACAAAATTTTCCTTTTTCTTCACTTGTTTGCCAGCTTATTAGCACTCCTTTTAGATCAGAATCTCAGTATCAGCAATCAGATCCTGCTTCATTTCCAAAGTCAACCCCTCACTATGAAAGGATTAAGACCTACTCCAGTCTATGGGTGAGAAAAGCTGGCAACATACTTCTTTTCTTGGCCTATGCCCTTGGTTGACATCATCATTAGATAAGGAGTCCACTTCTGCAGGGTTATCCATCACAGAACTCCAAGGTGACCTTGAATTGGCATATATTTACCAGAGTCTGTAACTCTGTTTGAATGCTTGCAAAAAATGTGGTATTTTGGTGAAGTAAAAGATTTCCATTGCCCATCCCACTTAACTCTGAAAACAGCTGGGTCTTTCAATACTGTGGGGATATCCATTCTAAATGACTGAAACAGCTGCACATAATGCCCATTATGCACAAAGCGTTTCCCATTGCTTAACCAGATACAGAAGATATTCCCTATCCATTAAATTCAAAAATTTTATAATAATCTGTCAAGGAGGGCTACCCTCTTTCACTAGGGGTTTCAACGTCCTATGTACCCTATCCAAAACAAGTGTAAATGGACATCTCAGAAGCTCAGTAAAATGGGATTTAAGGTAACATACAGCATGAGGTCCTCCTAAGCCTTCTCTCAGTGTTATTCTGGTACTGTTCTCTGAAGTGACCATCTTCCGATGGATAGCTTAAATAAGCTGAGAGTAGACGTGCATATGTGTGTAGTTTTATGGCCTGAATAGAAGTGGCATTCTCCTGAAAGGCCACTTTAGTATTCATCACTTGTACCTCTTCAGTGTGGATATTGAACTCATATTTAAAGCCACTGCATATTCCAAATGTTGTGTCATCGAGACTAAATAGTCTATCCTTTTGAGGGAAGAGGAGATTGTCACTCATTTCTGGGAATCCACAAAGGACCTATGCCTTCACGGACATCACTCCCAATTCCATAGTATAGTAGAGCTTCTATAATTAACCAATGAGAACGCTAATATTTTTTGTTTATGAAAAGCCAGGGTCAAGACAGCACTACACATATGCAATCTAAGTTACATGACTCCTGATGTACACAAAAACTGCATTAAACAGAATCAGGCTAGCAGAATGTAGTAACTAAGCTGCCATCTTGGTTGCACACCACTCTATGCCCTGTGCAGTGTTCTTTTTGAACAGATAGATGTTTGCATACTTTTGTATAAGTTCTAGGACTGCTGAAGGTAGTTTTGAACTAAAAATTCACTATAATATAAACTACCAGGCTGATGCCCTGAAAGTAAAAAAACAAAGAGGTCCTGTCACAGCTGACTGCTCTAAGTAAAAAAAGCGTATTTTACACTTCAGTAGCTTGTCGTATCCTTATTAATACACACACACACACACACACACACACACACACACACACACACACACACACACACACACACACACGCACAAAATATATTCAGGTACACACAGCTTCTTTGAGAAGCAAACTGTATTAAAATATTCTCAAGTTAAGGAAGGAATCCTTGTCACTTCTTCTAAAGGATAGCTATGTGGCGGTTGGAGATGTGATGACTGAGAATTATTTGAAATTGAGTCTTTTGATAGTGTGTGTACATTGAACAAATCCACGTGGGTTGCTATAACTTTGCCTTAGATTTAACACTGCTTTGGTTGGGAAATAATACTTCTCACTATAATTTTCTATGCAAGGTACACGGTTTGCAGATGCTCTGTGACTACTCTCTGACTCTGAAAATGATTTAATAAATCATACCTCTCAACCTGCAGACAATGAAAACGGGAACAAAGGCCCTTGAAAAATAGGATCATTTAGCTACAAATCTGCACATCTAATTAGTATAAAATGTAAATACCATATAGCATGTAATTCTCTCTTCCAGTAGGAATGAAGTATTATCCTCAGAAATAAATGTTTGAAAAACAGTGTGACAAACATGATGGAAGAATTTAAGTATATTGTTAGAGACGGTATAAAATCTGTAGACTTTAATAAACTGTTTCACAAAATTGTACCACAATACCTTATTTGTGCTTCAAAAAAGGGAGTTGAAAAATGAGTGTACTCTTTCCTTAAATTATTGTAGCCACTAGTCTGTTGGTCATTTAGTATGTTTTTCTGTGTACTACATAGCTTCAAACATAACTTGTGTCAAGGGAGATTTAGAAAATTTTACAGGTAAATCAAGCCTGAAAATAGGGGCATGCTCCAAAATAGGGACAGTTGAAAAGTCTGTTAACAACCCATTCTTTCATGTACCCACATGTAGAACTGCATTAATGCCTGTCACACTAGTTGGTTAGGTAGCTGGCCACAGCTTCAGTAAACTGTGCTACATACGTAGGGTAAGGAAATAATTTCTTGGCCTTTTGGCTAGGATCATGTGTAACATAGGTGGGCAACAGTAAATTTCACCTTTGGGATGACATTACTGTAGAAAAGCATAAGCGGGAAGTCAGGTGTTAAGTGTTCAGACTTCAGGAAGCCAAAGTGTTCCCCTGAGAGCCAAAATCTGACATTAGAACAAAGTAAATAAATAAAAACATTACCAAGTTTATCAGACACATTTAGGGAATCAGTTTGTAACCACATCACATATAAGAAGTTCTAGGACCACATATGATCCCAGCATACATTAGATCTGGATGGTGTAAAATATACTCTTTACAGGATATTTAAATGTTCTTTAGTGATAAACGCCATTTAACTGAAGCAACTTATCAGTTTTCATGTTGAAATAAACCAGTGATTGTTTTGGAAACACATACATTTTGAGTTAATATAGTGGATCTGATTTCCCTTCATTAGAAACAGAAACTCTTTGGGAACTGTGACATACTGCTGACTCACTCATATTTCTAGACCAGTACTCAAGAATAAAAAGAACATGTAGATTGCAGACTAAAACCAGAGCTCTACAAGAGCAAATAACCCCTATCATTTTGCTGTCCTGTGTCTTCTAGTAAAAAATCAAGAAGGTTCTAGGTACTCATGATAAACTTAATCTGTTAGTAGTGGCATTTTTTGGAATGAATGTTCGAGTCCAACTCCCAAAATACTTCACAAAGTACTTTTTAAAAACAACAGAAAAAAAAAACTAAATACATCTTTAATCTGTCAAGTAACATTCTTCAGTTTTTCCTCTTTTCACAGTAAATATGAAGGCTAGCTTACTTAAGAAGGATTACATTCAAGGAGGATGAGAAAGAATATCTCCATTTCCTGACAAAACTCTTGCATTTATTTATCAGGAATGGACAAATGAATAAAAGATCCCATTTTCAGCAGAAGCTCAGGCAGAAAGCTCCAGAAATTACACACACAACACTATAACAATATTTACATCAACTTAAAATAAAATCAAAGATAATATACATGTAAGCAACAGAACAATACCATTGGGAAGATTTCAAAATGTAAAGAGCAAATATAAATTGTACCATTAACTATACATGTAAACATTTGACAGCACTCTTCACCTGGGTTTTATTAAGATGGAAGTATCAACATTTCCAGGCATCTCACCTGTTTAAGTACAAACCTGTTAATAGGTTCATAGGTAGGTAATAGGCTATCGGCCCTAGGGCCCATACAAGCCTAGCCAAAAAATGTACCCTGGCTTTCGCCACCCAAGAAATTTATTTTCCTATGCCCCTGTCAAGGCAGAGTCACAGAAGTGATCGCCGGGGTGAATTTCCCATTTCCCATTTCCCATCCAATCATCAAGATTTTTCTTGAAGAGTGCTAATGAGGAGCTCTGTTTGACATAGATAGGTAGTCTGTTCCAGAGTATGGGAAGTCTCTGGGACAGGAATCTATCCTAGCTGCTCAAATTTCAATACGCAAAAAAACAGATGACAGTTGAATAAAAAACCTTTATAAAAGTTTTTTATTCAACTGTCGTCTGTTTTTTTGCGTACAGGAATCTATCCTTCCAGCATGTTCTGTTTATTGTGGTGACAAGGTTTAGGTCCCTAGAGCATGTAGTGCAGAGGGATTGGGATTTCTTTAAGTGGAGCATGTCCAACAGCTGTGGGTTTGACATAGCTTTGTATGTTAGGCAGAGATCGCCCCTGAGTAGGCGATATGCAATGGAGTAAAGCTGTAGTTTTTTTAGACTGTCTGCACAGGGCATCTGTTTGAGGCCAGTAATCCTCTTTGTGAGGTATTTCTGTGGTCTTTCCAGTTGTTGTAGATGTCTTGTGAGGTACATACCAAAAGGGGCATTGTACTCTATAATGGGTCTAATGAGTGATGAGTAGAGGAGAACAATGACCTCTTTTTTTCTGGATGAGAATCCTTTTTTGATGAGATGAGCCACATAGAAGGATTTCCTGACCACTGTGGTGATGTGATTATCAAAGGAGAGACTACTGTACACCTGTGTCCCAAGGTCTCATCACATTTTCGGCATTAAGTAGACTACCAACTATGTGGTAGTTCATGGGTACAGAGTTTTTACCAAAGGGGATGACAATACACTTTTTGGCATTGAGCTTCAGGCCATGGCTTTGACACCAGGTATCTGTCTCAGTGAGGCCCTTTTGTAGTTTGTCCACATTGTTAGGAGTTTCAATTATGGCTCCTAGTTTGCAGTCATCTGCAAACTTTGTTAGCCAAAGACCTTCAATGGCCTGGAAGAATGCCATTATCAAACATTTCCTAAAATTATACTTTCTAAAGATCCACAGGATTTAAGGTT
Organism: Protopterus annectens; assembly: GCF_019279795.1. NCBI lineage: Eukaryota > Metazoa > Chordata > Ceratodontiformes > Protopteridae > Protopterus > Protopterus annectens. The sequence goes on from NC_056730.1 coordinate 327,645,846, forward strand.
TATAACAGTTATGCTTTACAGTGACAGAATATTGTATTGCATGTGTAATGGTAATTAATTGAAGGTATAAATAAATACAAAGGCAGATTTAATAAACCCTACACAATCTGCTTAGGCTTGCCACCCCTCCGTTTTTTTTCCGGACTATCAGGAAATCAAACTGATTCTCCAGTAGTCCGGAAAACACTGTACAAACTCCGGTATTCTGTTTCAAAAAGGAAACAGATTATCGGAGTTTGTAAATTGGCTGATTTACTATGATTTTTTTTACAGAAAAGCATTGCAAATCATCCAAAAGCAGGCGGCGGGAACGAAAAAAGAGGGTGTTTCTGTTGATCGGCTGATTTACTATGCTTTTTTTACAGAAAAGCATAGCAAATCAGCCAAAAGGAGGTGGCGGGAACGAAAAAAGAGGGCATTCCCGTTGAGTGATGCTGTCATGACATCACAAAATAGGCGGTATGTTGGCGGGAGAGGGGGTGGGGCGGGCGGGGTTACTGGTGATGCGAGGGGCGTGGCGTGGCTCCGGTTTTAGCCGTGAACGAAGGTGGCAACCCTAAATCTGCTAAGAGCCATGATGTGCACATGGTAGCACACTGCTTTGTATTCGGTAAGCAGCTCTACACACTGTGTAGAGCCATGCAACCATGGTAAACACCATCTCATGCTAATTACAGCATAAGCAGCTGAATTGTATGCTCATCAACCAATCCAAGATGGAGAAGCTATACAACAACCTATAATGCAACCATGTAAACTCAGTGCTGGTTTTCCTGCGAATTCCAAAACCTATTGGAATGCAGCCATGGAAAGGAGACTACACAGAAAATGTTAGGGACTGCTGTTGCTTTAATTCATGTGTATGTGCAACAGGCTGAAGTCTGTGCTGCTGCTGCTACTAACAGACAATGGCCAAGAAGGAGAAGAGTTTTCAGACCCTGGTTAACTTATCACAATCTGTATGAAGTGGAAATTGTAGAGCGCTGTAGGGTGGACAGAGACACACTACTGGAACTCTGCTACTTCTGTCATCCTCAACTCAGACCCAGTGCAAACTGAGGGGAACCAATACAGGTGGAGACAAAAGTATGTACAGCACTTAGAATTTTGGATACAGGAACCTTTCGGAGACCTTTATAGGACGTGCTGGGGGAGCCACAGGCATCAGTATCCAGGATCCTCCATCAATTCCTGAATGCTATGCTACAAGATGCCAGCGACCACATATATTTTTCCTGTACTCATGAGGACAGGGCTACAAATAGGCAGGAGTTCTACCCTGTAGCACACTACCCTGAAGTACTGGGTGCCATAGATTGTACACATATAGAAACCGAGATACCACCCAGGAACAGGGATGGGTCTACATTATTAGAAAGGGCTTCCACTCCATTAACTGCCAAGTCATGTATAATGCTAAGGAAATCATCTTGAATGTGTGTGCTGGTAACTCTGGCAGTTACCATAACTCACATATCTGGCACACCTAAAAATGTATGTTCACTAGGGGTAATATTCCATAGGGTCATTACTGGGAGCTGCAGGTTATGCACTGAAACTGTGGCTGATGACGCCCATCAGAAATGCACACACAGACACACACACACACACACACACACACACACACACACACACACACACACACACTGAAGAATGCCATAATGAGGCATATGCTCAAACCAGAAATATCACAGAGTATGTGTTTGGGCTGCTGAAGTCATGGTTCCACTGCCTAGATACATCTGGGGGGAGCCATGCAGTACAATCCATGTACATGTACTGAAATCTTCACCATCAGTGCTATGCTTCACAACATCATCCTCATAAAACAGCTTTAGCAGGATCAACAAGGGGAAGGGACACACATCCCACCACCAATGGCAAGGACATCACAGCCACACTCAGGTGAGGAGCCAGAGGGGGAACCAGTAGCTACCATGGGTGTAGGCAGACATGGGCATGCTCAGTATGCCCTTGTACTGGCTAAGAGGCAATGCATATCACACTCACTCACCACCTAAGGGGCTAAAAACTTCATCCTACACACATACATATAATAACATTGATGCTAGGCAATGCTCACAATCTTTACCTACCTATGTAATGGCTGTGTACTCCTAGCATCAGACAGAGTCAGCCCTGAAATAAAGCTGTTATAACTGCTGGATTTACAAGGTAAGTGTTGAACCTGGAGTGTTAAAATAGAATTGTATAATAATACAAATGAATGGCATATCCTTGTATGCTGTTATTTGGTAGTGTAAGTAAGTAAAAGGTGGGTGATTTGGACAGCAATTAATTTAACATATGACAGCAGAGACTTATGTGAATGCATGTGTCCTCTATCAAGTAATAGGCCTCATCCATCAAACATCCACACATTCACACCTCTCAGAAATACTGATAGTCACTGAATGTCCTCAGTTTGGTGTCATACTTTTGTACTGGAAAATAATTAAAGAGAGAAGTTAGAAAGTAATTAAATGCATTTCACTTTCAGACTTCATAACCCTCCAAAGATTCTTAAAAATACTGATGGAAAAATGTTTTTATTCTGTCAGCTATCTAAGATCAAAATATGTCAAAAGTACAATTAACAAAACAATATCACAAACACAGATAAACTAAGCACTACGTCACCTTGAGTCGCCAAGTCCATATTTGAGCATCAGACACAAAGCTTATGTATCCCTGAATACACAAGATAGAAAGTAAGGATATGGCACAGTTATCATCACTTTACAGGGTGTTGTGGGGGGGGACTAGTTTGACACAAAAGGTAAGTGGATGTGTGAGAGTAACAAAGAGAAACAGGCAGACATTTGGATAAAGTAACAAATGGCCACTGAGACAGAATGTGCTTTAAGCCTCACAGCTGAACCATATAACTCTTGTGTGTATGTTTGCATGGGCCCTCCAGGTGAAATTGGTGTGTGAGTTTGTGCAAAAACACAGCCAAGCTCTGTCCTAGCTCCACATCTTGGTATGTTGGATAGGTATGAGCCATGTATGGTAGAGATGGAAGTTCATCGTTTGGCACATCCACACCCATGTTCAGATGCACTGCTACTACCTGAATATGCTGATGTCTGCTGGATGAGCTCTCCTCATGAGGATGCCCAAGACCATGACCCCATGCCTGCCACATCTGGGTGTGGACACCTCAACCACTGTCAGAGCAGTAGAAGTAGTGGCACTATGGGAGCGTGATTAGGCATGGTCATGTCGGCTAACATCAGATAATGTGGCTGACCTATGTCCATGTGGATGCTTTCCCCATCCCAGCAGACATTCCTTCACAGACACCACACATTCCAATGTGTCATTCATCTGATCCATTGAATCGGCAACATGGTGAAGGCAGTCAAGCATGTCAGCCTGTGTCACATCTACATCCCTAAGCATTTTTCTAGAGGACCTATTGGAACATGCCTGCACCTCCATGACGGCCCTAAACATACGTTGAGTGGCACAGGATGACACACCTGAATAAGGTAGAGGATGGACAGTAGTCCTGCTTTGAGTACTCCAACAAACCTCCTGCATGGCACCTCACCCACACTTTGGCTATGGCTAAAGACACAGTAACTACACTACCCTGATTGAGTGTCTCACCCACAACCTGTCCAATATCTGAGGGCTCACTGGAATGGGTTGGTGTATGCCAACTGGTTGTGTCCAATGAAATTACAGGCTATTGCTGAATGTCAACCTCAGTGTCAGATTCGACCTCTGCACCCCCCAACTGTGCCTCTGTTTGGAAACAATCATCAAAGTCCGCTAATACTCTGACATCAGGTGGTGAGAGTCCTACACTTCCATTGTAAGGATCACCTGTGATAATAAGCAACAAATACATGAAAGAAAGCAACCTACGTTACTATAGTCCGATATATGCTAACAAACTAACAGTGGTGCCGCTGTTACAGAGAGTACAGTAATACACACAACAGTCTTGACACCCACATCACACACATCCATTCTGAACTCCTTTTACCATTTTTCACATGGAGTCAGAGTGTCAAATTCCAATGTCAGCAATGACAATCATCTCAAGCCAAGGTTTACACCACTGGGTGGCACTCATCATATAAATGGATAAAATAAATACTTCTTTGACCTGCTCATCAGTACTGACATAAAAATGTTTGGCTTACCATGTGCAGAGGATTGCAGACTCCCTATGGAGGATGGTCCTGGAAGAAGTTAAGAAAAAGGTAAAGACACCATCATCACAATTAACAGTAACACAGGTGGTTAAATCTTTTGCCCTTTATATGTCCATTAACAATACTTTTAACAAGAACTTGGATGACACATCCACCCCAGCCAATGTGTAATCAACCACAATGTGTTGTTAACTGTATTAATCTACAACTATTCCCTCCCCACAAAAAATGTATGTTAAACAGAACTTAAGTATTGCTGTCAATATTTTACTATACAAAAAGTATTTAACAATTGAGATAGGTAAACCTACCTGGAATCTCTTCCTTGGGCATACTTGCCCTTCCTGAAACAGCAGCACCAATATCAATGACATGCTGTTGTGCACTTTCCACTGAGTTCTCTGGATCCCTGACTGTGGACAGGAACTCTTCATTTGGTGTCAAGTGGTGACTCTGTAGCAGGCCCCCCGCTAGCCATCCATTCATGGGGCACTGCAGCTGCTCTCTGGGCTGATGAAATCATGTCAATGGCACTATTGTGCACTTGATCATATGTTCTGCTCTGGCCACCTACTGCATTCACATCAGCTAGTATCTGCTGCCAAATTTGCATTCTGCTAGACATATCCCCACATCCCCTCTCAAATAAAAAGGCACCATGTCACCTAAATGTTTCCACAATTACTTCATTTTCAGGGTCACTGAAGGGGGGGGGTGCAGGGATTGGGATGCCTGGGTGCTATAGTCCTAAGTGACATAAAACACAAAAGCAGGATAATACACGTAAGTATCACATAAATAAAAGTCCTGTTAGACATAACACATAAATGGTAGCATTTAACTCTCCCCCCCAAAAAAATTGAGCTGTATTGTTAAATATTTCTAACTGTATAATTTTTCTACATGCTAATGTTCCATTGTTACTGTATTGTGCCTTTTTACAACATATGTGCTGTTTGGACAGTTTTCTATATTATTTTTCTTGCTTTATAAGTAATTGTTTCCTTACAGATTCATGCAATGATTTTCATGTAACTTGGAGGTTTTCTCCCCAGGCCTCCACTGAAAATGGGTCTCAAGCCCAATGGACTTTCCCGGTCAAGAAATGTCAATAAATAATAAATACATTTCAATATTGCCCACTGGAGAAACAAAAAAAAGTGAAGATATTCAACTATAAATAAAGGAATTATGTGGTTGTAACATATTTACGATCACACCACAAAGCAAGATTGGATCCAAAACAAGGAGAGTAACAACAGCAAATTTTGTTTGTGCCAACACATAAATATAACTTAGCTCCCCCACCCCCAAAACAACAGGCAAAACACATTTTTCTGACAAATCATTAGTGAATTGCTAAAACTACTATCAAATAAACTGTTCCAAAAACATGTTTACACATTTACCTCAGAACATTCAATTTTATGCAATTGCCAGTCCCATCTACCTGTGGCCAGCACCTAGAGGTGCCTATGGGCCATCCTAGAAGGTTAACACCCCTGTGTCATTGGCAATCTAGGACATTTAGATTTCACTGTAATACTAATAATAGAACAGTGTAAATAGAAAAACAGTTGTAACAGTAGCACTTGTGATGATAGTTAATAAGGCTGTGCATCTGAGAAAGTAAAATGCCCTGAAAACATACTTATGCCATCAGTAAACTTCTAAGAAGTGAATACAGATAAAATTAGCCTGTGCTAATATATATATATATATATATATATATATATATATATATATATATATATATATATATATATATATATATATGGTTCTAGGTTATAACACCGACAGCACACAACATCGACAACGACATCGCCGACACCACATCATCGACAGCTCACAAACATGACACCACACACACTCAACACATCATCACAACAACCAATAAACAAAACAAATTCCCTGACCAAAAACCACACACACAACACAAGCACACCTAAATCCTAACAAACACTAAACCTTACATACACAACTATCCACAACCCTAACCGAAAACCTAACCCTAAGGTCCGTCACTATCGCACACTAACCTAACCCGCGCCCTGACCCTAACTCACTTAACCCGCCCCTAACCCAAACAAATTCACTACTGCACCCTCACCTAACCCGCGCCCTAACCCTAACTCACTTAACCCCTAAACCAAAACATTCACTACTGCACTTACCTAACCGCCCTAACCCTAACTCACTTAACCCGCCCTAACCCAAAACATTCAGTACTGCACCCTTACCTAACTCGCCTAACCCTAACTCACTTAACCCACCCCTACAGACCGCCAACATCGCGCTTACCTTACTCGCACCCTAACGTCCGTCACTACCGCATACTTACACATCCTTTCCCCATCTCGGTGTTTTCCGCGTCGGTGTTTTCATCCGTCGATCTTCTCGCGTCGGTGATTTCGCTGTCGGTCTTCTCAGCTGTCGACATTGTAACCTAGACCCATATATATATATATATATATATATATATATATATATATATATATATATATATATATATCTATATATATATATATGATTTTTCTTAGTGACATTTGAGCATATCCAGTGTATAATTTAAAATGCAAGCATACCTTATCAAGATCAGTTATCTTCTTTGCAGATAAATCCTAAAGTAATGTCTTATTCTATGTAATCCACATAAACAAGTCTCCTTACCTTTAGGTTCCCTAGCTACACTGTTACCTTTTTATAGTGGTAGATTCAGGGCTGTGAGCAGGATAAAGATGCACATGATGTGTGAAGTCATGAGAATTGTTGAATCAAAAATAATTGGCTCTGTGTAGCAAATGAAAACATGGTGCAGCCACTCCCTCTGTGTTTTGTTTATTGCTAATGGATTGCACCTGTGAATGATTACTGGTAAGAAGAAGAAAAACACAACAACAATTTAGACTCCCTTACCTCCTGTGGGTGTGTCAGCCAGATTAGAATTACAGCCAGTGGCAAGTGTGTCCAGCCAGTGGCAAGTGTGTGTGACTGGGGGTTAGTTTGTGTGTATGAAAAGAACACCCCTTTAACATCCTTCTAGGTTGAGAACTGCTGATTGAGGGCTCAGTGTCTGTTATTCTAAAAGTGTATTAATTCTGGTTTAAGCACTTGGGCTTTCAAGCCAGTTATTTTACATTAAGAGGGTTCGTGGTCTGCACTCTTGTGGGAGGAGAGGCTGGACTCTGCCCTTCTGAGCTGGGAATTTCTGGTTAAAGGCTTATAGTGCATGCATATCTGAACTGTTTCTTACTGAAGTTGGTGCGCCTTGTTTGCTGTGGCATAGACTGGATTCGGGCCTGCTGGATCTAGCTTTGTTTGTGTAACTTGAGCACTAATCCAGACATTCTCTAAAGTATTCAATGGTATTTATTACTGCTTGGTTGTAACTTGATTAAAGTGTAGCTATCATTCAAGTCTTTTGGATTAAGCACTTGGGCTTCAGACCAGTTGTTTTACATTAGGAAGGTTTGTGGCAAGCACTGTGGTGGCAGGACAGGTAGCTTTCATCCTTCTAAGTTGGGAACTGCTGATTGAGAGCCCAGTGTCCAAGTGTATTAGTTCTGGTTTAGGCACTTGGGCTTCAGGCCAGTTATTTTACATTAAGAAGGTTCGTGGTCTGCACTCTTGTGGGAGAAGAGGCTGGACTCTGCCCTTCTGAGCTGGGAATTTTCTGGTTAAAGGTTTATAGTGCCTGAATATTTGAACTGTATCTTACTGAAATTGGTTCACCTTGTTTGCTCTAGCATAGACTAGATCCAGGCCTACTGAATCTAGCTTTGTTTATATGCTTGTTGTTTGTTTGCTTGTTATTTCCCTGGAAGCTAATTCCACCTAATACGCAACTTCTCAGCTTCTGTGGATCACTAGTGATATCTGCATTGCTTACTGTACTTATTTCCTTGTTTCACTTGAAAGAAAGTTACTGTTTGTCGTTTTGCATTTAGTTACTTGTAACACATTGCACTCAAGTTACCTGGCACTTGCTCACTAAAGCAATTATATAAGTCAGCACTAAAAATTAAAGCACTACACCCTCACTCCCCACTGGCCCTTGTTTTCAATTAAGGATTTCCCAATATTATTCTAGCATGTCCAAAGGTCAGTTGTCAATCTCCTCTCCGGTCCAGCTGGTGAATCTGGGAATCTTGAGGCAATGTTATAACTGCCTCATGTACACAGACAACCCTCTCCTCCTCCCACATAACACAAATACTTGCGAGAGATGCAGCTATTTAGCCAAACTGGAGGCTGAGCTCTCTCAACTCAGGACTGGCAAGACCAGACAGGAGGAGAAGGCAACTACACACACCACAAAACCAGCCTCACATAATGCTACCACTCCACTGAATCAAACACATAAACACACAAAGACATACTCGGAGGCTCTGAGTAAAATTTACCTAAACAGCAGAGGCCTCCAAAGCAGACACCCAAACAACTGCTACCTCAAGACACCCCACAAGCAACACATAAACCACAAAAGCAGTGTGCAAAGCAGTCACAGCCCTTAAGGCCAAATACAACACCAAACATACTTGTCATAGGTGACTCCATAGTCAGACACACTGGCGTCCCACTCACCAGGCTGAACAAGGAGAGGGTCACAGTAAGCTGCCTATCGGGCTAGAATCCGCCACATAACACAAGCACTCGGGTCACTCCACGGCAAGTACAAATATGACACAGTCATTGTCCATGCTGGTGTGAACGACCTGAGACGTACCTCCCTGGACTACATGAAAAGAGACATAGAGGAGCTCTCTGATTATGTAGCCCAGGCAGGTATGACCCTAACCCTGAGCAGTATCCTTCCTTCACCAAGAATGATGCCACAATATAGAGACAAGATGATCAGCTTTAACAATTGGCTTAATGTCTGGTGTCATTCAAAGGGGATCCAGTGTCTGTCTGCCTGGGATGACATGCTTGACAAGCCACGCTGCTTCAAGGGACGGCTTGCACCTGTCACCCTGGGATTCCGGATATTGGCTAAGGCTCTTGCCACCCCCATAGTGCCTTTTTAGGCAAGGCTCAAATTCTAAACCTACCACCCTAGAAAACAAAATGGGAAGAAATTGAGGGTAATGCTGCTCAATGCCAGAAGTCTAAATCTCAAAATGCACGCACTCGAGGCCCTTCTCAGTATGGAGAACATCGATGTCTGTGCTGTAACTGAAACCTGGTTCAAGGCTCCTGAGAGCACCCGGCACTATTAGGTTTTACCTCATATCATGCGTTCGGCCCCAAAACCCGGACCACTCCACAAAAGGAGGGTGTATCCATATTCATAAAGGATACTCACACCTCCAGGTTGGTGGCAACGCATGAAGCTTGAAACCATCCAGGTGCAACTAACCATAGGCAAAACTGCTCTACAAATTGTAGCATGCTACAGGCCACCCTCTCAAACTCAGGAACCCCACACAGCCTTCCTGAAGACACTGGAGGGTATAAATGTATCTCCAAACACCATCATATTGGGTGACTTCAACTACCCGAATATAGACTGGGAACATTACTCAAGCCCTAACTTTCTAGCCCAACGGTTCCTGGAGTTCATAAATTCAAATGCCATGGAACAGCTAGTTACTGTTCCCACGAGAGGAGAAAATATACTAGATCTCATTGTCACAAACATGGGGACAAAATGCTCCACACCGAAGTATATCCCTCATTGGTGAGATCTGATCATAAACTAATCTCACTGGAAATCCACATCCGCCCCACCCCAAACAAAAGACCATAGTGAAGAACTTCTCTAAAGCAAACTTCACACTACTCAAGACTGGTGTGGTATCCTTCAAGGCCCCTGAGTCAGAGGAAACCACAACCCAAGCTCGGAAGCCCTTACAAATGCCTTCTATGAACACCTCCAGGACTGCATGGATCAGGCAATCCCAAATAAAACCAAGACTCTTTCCACAAAGGGCAACGTCCAGTCTGGTGGACCCCAGCCATTAACAAACTTTACAATAAGAGGAGAAAGCTATTACATGATAGAACAAAATCCATAAAAGGAAGTCACCCTGATCATTATTAGTAAAAAATACGAGCACTCATAAAATCAACTAAGGCCAATTTTGAGAGAAAAATTGCCATGGATTCAAAGGACAATCATAAGGCCTTTTTCAGCTATGTTAGGAACCTGGGTGGAAACTCACAGATATGCTCAGAATTAGTCCAAAATGATACAAAAATCACTGAACCCACAGACATTGCCAACATACTGGCAGACAGGTTCAGTGCAAACTTCAGCCCCCTCTCCCCCCCAAAGGAGAGATAACTATCCCAGCCGTGTGTAGCCTCCCGGACATCTCAAATGCGCGGGTGAAAGCTGCTCTCTCTAAAGCTAAAAACACAGCATCAATGGGACCGGATGGTGTCCCCGGCTGTGTGCTACACGAGCTAAATGAGGAATTAAACCCGCACATAAGGCAGCTGTTTAATCTCAGCCTTACCACAGGATACGTGCCCAAGGAGTGGCGTACGGCAACTGTGGTCCCACTCCACAAAGGTGGCCTCTGGGACCCTGGTAATTACCCCCATAAGCTTAACAAGTCTAGTCTGCAAAGCTATGGAGAGGATCATAATGGAGCTCATAAACAAAGATATAGGGGACTTGCAGACATTGGACCCAACCCAGTTTGGCTTTGTCAAGGGAAGATCATGCCTTTTGAACTTGGTCGACTTCTTCGAAATAGTCACCAAGGCCATTGATGAGGGAAAGGCAGTCCATACAGCCTACCTTGACCTTGCAAAGGCTTTCGACACAATACCCCACTCGGGTATTGTAGAAAAACTTACCAGCTTAAATGTAAACCCATATGTCACAAGATGGGTTGCAAACTGGCTTAAGGACAGAACCCACAGGGTTAGAGTTGCTGGCGCTGTGTCAGACTCCAAGCCGGTCACAAGTGGTGTCCCACAGGGCTCGGTCCTTGGCCCCCTATTGTTTGGCATCTACTTCTCAGAAGTACAGGCCAACATGGGAGGACTTTGGCTGACAAAGTTTGCAGATGACTGCAAACTGGGCGCCATAGTGGAAAGTGCATCGGACACGGATATCCTTCAGAAGGGACTCACGGAAACAGATAGCTGGTGCCAGAGCCATGGCCTGAAGTTAAACGCCAAAAATGTATAGTCATACCCTTCGGGAAAAACAAGGTAACCCCAAGCTACCATATAGGTGGAAATCCACTAAGCACAGAAGAGGTTATCAGGGACCTGGGGACCCAGGTTGACAGTGGCCTTTCTTTTGACACTCACATTGCTAAAGTGGTTAGAAAGACCTTCTACATTGCCCACCTGATCATGAAGGGATTCACATCCAGATCTAGTGAGGTCATTGTTCCCCTGTACTCTTCACTTATCAGACCAATGATCGAGTACAATGCCCCATTCGGGATGTATCTCACCCGACATCTGCAGCAATTGGAGAGACCCCAAAGTTCCTCACCAAAGGATAAAGGGACTCCAAAATCTGTCATATGCTGCCAGATTGAAGAAACTCCAGCTCTATTCAGTCGCATACCGTCTGCTCAGAGGTGACATGTGCCTGACATACAAGGCCATGTCCAACCCGGAATTAATGGACATGCTCCACCTCAAAAATCCAAATCCACCAAAACCACTAGAGCAAGCGACTTAAACCTTAGCACGGATATAAATAGGACGTGCTGGAGGGATAGATTTATCACTCAGAGACTCCCTATGCTGTGGAATAAAATCCCGGTCCATGTGAGGCAGAGCACCTCGCTGACTCTGTTCAAGAGAAATCTAGACCTGTGGATGGGAGATCGTAGGTTTACCCCGGGAATCATCTCTGGGTCACTGCTGGACAGAGGCACAACAAACTAATGGGCACAGTATTTTTTCATATAAGGGGTGGCGTAAGCCACAATAATTTGGGCTAGGCTTATAAATGCCTTAGGGCAGATAGCCTAGTATAAACCTATGAACCTATGAACCTATAAGGTGTAGAAGTAATTCTATCAAGGTTTTTAGTGAAGTAAGCAGCACATATTTCACACTTTCTGTTCAGTAACATCCAAGCTCCCATTCATTTCTTGACAAGTGTGTTTTATTATTGCCATTTTACTTTTTTCAGACTTTTATTTTATTACATTTTGCAACATTTAATATGCAAAAACATACTACATATCTTCATGAACAGATTAACCGTGAACTATCAATTAACAAGGTAATGCCTTTTAACTACTAGTCACGGGATGACAAAGTTCTATTACCTAAAGGAAATGGTTCATTTATACAACTAAATTGAATGTTAGGAGTAATACAGGCATACATTTAGAATAAGTATATATGTCCATTATTGCCATTTTATATTCTCACACATTTTAAGTACAATGATACAGAATGCCTTATAGACTGAATGTCTCAAATTACAGTCAGTTAAGAGAAGAATGACCAACAAACACAGACAGATAAGACAGAGATGTTTTCATGCAAGCAATAGTCATAAATGGTTTGTGATCACTCAGCACACTACATCTGAAATTAATACATGTACACCTGCCATTTGTTTTATTAATACTGTGGATGATGTTGCAGTTGCTTGTATGCACAATGAGTTTCATTCTCTGTTGCAGTGCTGTTTCTGTGGCAAAGAGGAATAAGACACCCTTACTGTGTTTTGAAGGTTCATTGGACTGAGAGTTCAAATCCACACCTGTGTAAAAATATTTCATATGTACCAACATAATTTTTGTAGTGTTGTTTATTTAATAGATTTCTTTTCTTCCATTCTCATAAATTTTATTTTTTTATTTTTTTTAATTCCTGTGTTTGTGTGGTATGTGGCTTAGCACAACAAGGAAATGGAGAAATAAAATGTGTCGTGTTGAGCTTTGCTTATCTCATTTGCGCAATGCTTCACAGTGTGCAAACCTGGACTAGTGGCCCAGACAGGAAGCAGACAGAACACAGGCAGACAGGGCATAGACATTCTAATGGTCAAAAAGGATACATTGTTGCAGTTTTTGATTTCTATCATGCAACAATGCTAAGCAATTAACATCTGCAGAGAAGAAGCAGACAGTCAACAATTTAAAAACATATACATTGTATCAACTGTGTGTTGGGCATCATGCAAAAAATGGTAAGCAGCATTGCACAGTGGTTAGCACATAGAACTTAATAATGAATAGGGAAATATCCAACTATTATTTAATAATTCTTGTGGCAGCAGACAGAAGGAGTTACATTGTGTTTTTGTAGACTTGGAGAAAACATATGACAGGGTGCCTAGAGAGGAGTTGTGGTATTGTATGAGGAAGTCAGGAGTGTCACAGAAGTATGTAAGAGTAGTACAGGATATGTACGAGGGTAGTGTGACAGCGGTGAGGTCTGCGGTGGGAGTGACGGATGCGTTTAAGGTGGAGGTGGGGTTACATCAAGGATCAGCTCTGAGCCCTTTCTTATTTGCAATGGTGATGGACAGGTTGACAGACGAGATCAGACAGGAGTCCCCATGGACTATGATGCTTGCAGATGACATTGTAATCTGTAGTGAGAGTAGGGAACAGGTGGAGGAGACTCTGGAGAGAATGAAATATGCTCTAGAGAGAAGAGGAATGAAGGCCAGCAGGACTAAGACAGAATATATGTGTGTGAATGAGAGGGAGGATAGAGGAATGGTGAGGATGCAAGGAGTAGAGGTGGCGAAGGTGGATGAGTTTAAATACTTGGGGTCAATAGTTCAGAGTAACGGTGAGTGTGGAAGAGATGTGAAGAAGAGAGTACAGGCAGGATGGAGTGGGTGGAGAAGAGTGTCAGGAGTGATTTGTGACAGACGAATACCTGTAAGAGTGAAAGGGAAGGTCTACAAGAGGGTAGTGAGACAAGCTATGTTATATGGGTTGGAGACAGTGGCATTGACAAAAAGGCAGGAGTTTGAGATGGATGTGGCAGAGTTAAAGATGTTAAGACTTGCACTGGGTGTGACGAGGGTGGACAGGATTAGGAATAAGTATATTAGAGGGTCAGCCCAGGTTGGAAGGTTTGGAGACAAAGCCATAGAGGCAAGATTACGTTGGTTTGGACATGTGCTGAGAAGGGATGTGGAGTATATTGGGAAAAAAGATGCTAAGGATGAAGCTATCAGGTAACAGGAAAAGAGGAAGGCCTAAGATAAGGTTTATGGATGTAGTGAGAGAGGACATGCAGGTTGTTGGTGTGACAGAGCAAGATGCAGAGGACAGGAAGAAATGGAAACAGGTGATCCTCTGTGGCGACCCCTAACGGGAACAGCTGAAAGAAGATGATTATGTGGCAGCAGACATAAGTGTAGGGCTGTAATGCAAATTATCCTGGGTTCTAATCCAGGAAGTGCAACATATTTTTACTGTTTGTGATAGTTCAGTTTATAGTAATGAACAGGAAAATATCCAAGTGTTATTTAAATACTCCTTTGGCAACAGATGTAAGTGTAGGACTGCCATACACATGTTCCTGGGTTCTAATAAAGGAACGTCCACACATTTTTACTCCTGTTCCATTTCACATTATATTAAATATCACGTATAGCAATTTATACATAATTATAAATAGTGGAGCTGATATGAATTATATGTATGAGGGATAAAACACCCTTACTGTGTTTTGAAGGTTCAGATGCATGACTGAGGGTATACTGTCTACTATGTTTCTATAAGTATAATTCTACTATCTGGACTTGGATGGGCTTCACACTTAAATAAGACACATACACAAATTAAGGTATATATAAGGACCTTGTCAGGTCACACACATACATGGTTAACACCTCAAGTTGTCATCTGCATTTATAAATGATTTATGCCTATGTCTGAGAAGCACTTCTTCTGTGGTAAATATGGAAAATCACCAATGTGGAAGAAAACATTTTGTCCTTTATGCATAGGTTTGAATCCTACACTGGAAAATCAATGTTAGTGTATAAAGCCAAACAAACGTGTCAGGTCATGAAATTTATGGTCCCAAAGGCAAATCACCTAACGGTTACAGCAGCAGACAGCCCTCAAACTAATATCAAACCAAAGAAAAAAAAACAAAAACCTAATAAATCCAAAAAGCGTACACAGATTTGGAGTATCAAACAGCTTTAATCCTGATACCTCAGCATTTTGCCTTCAAGGGATATCAACATATCAAATTCTAAAGTTTAAATATACTAAACAATTGTGTTTCAAAATTTGTCTATACATCCCACTTTTAAAGTGACCAGTGCACATTATACATAAACACATCACTTAGTCATGAAAAACTACTACATCTCCCATAGAATTTCAGCAGCAGCAAAATTACAACAAAACTTACTATGAATTCTTCAGTAATAACATCATCAAAACACCATCAAAAAATTCAACCAAATTTACATAAAAATACAACACCCTCTCATATGTCTACGTACTCATATAAAATACACACACACACACACACACACACACACATATATATATATATACATTTATGGACATATTATCAATGAAATTTCTTCAAAAATTTAAAAACACCTCCTGATTTAATCCATGTGGGACCAAGGTTCCAAAATTAAAAATGAAAGTAGCCTCCAGTTGATTTAACTTGTTAGCAAACAGAGTACCACTACCAAAGTTACCAGGTGGTTTGGCTAATACACTAAAGAACAGGGAATCAAAATTTCCAGAATGGGCTTCAATAAAATGTTCTGCCACTGGACTGAAGCCTATATTACCCCTTCTAATATTTCTCAAATGTTCCAAAATTCTAATCTTAACTTTTCTTTTGGTCTGACCTATATACCATCTAACCTCATCACACCGACAACCCAGAATATATATAACACCACATGATTGACAAACTTGCTTGAGAGATAAATCTGTGCCCATTGATCATAGTATTAGATAAATTTCTGATTCTATGGCACACAGACCTCCCAACCATTCCGAATTACTCAGTTTTCACCCAGTTTTGGGGTCCAAATGAAGGGGTGCCACGATTCCAGAGTGGCACCCCTTCATTTCTGATTTTTCTTTTCTTTTTCTTAAATTTTCGCGCTGTCGGAGCTGATGTCATCACGTGCGCGATGATGTCAGCACAGTCAGGCTACCAGCCAGTCGGAATTGAGCTCAAGGAGCTCGCATCATCATTTCCAGCTGGCGTTAAGTTAACGGCGGGAATGGGGAACAGAAGAGGCAGTCAGCGACTCAGCGAGCCCTGAAGGGACCGGGATTAATGGCGGCTGGGGGATACAGCGAAAACGGAGCAGTCAGCGACTTAGCAAGCCCTGAATGGGCCGGAATGCGGAATGGGGAACAGAAGAGGCGGGGATACAGTCAGCAACTCCTGAAGGGACCGGGATTAATGGCAGATGGGGGATACAGCGAAAGCAAGCCCTGAAGGGGCCGGGAGATACAGCGAGTGAGGATGGAACAGAAGAGGCCGAGCACTACTCAGGGTAACAGAGGTGTGTGCGTGTGTGTGTGTGTGTGTGTGTGTGTGTGTGTGTGTGTGTGTGTGTGTGTGTGTGGGGCAGAAGGATGAGAGGCTTTAACTCCACATGAAAGAATGCGTCAAAAGTGCATACATTCTATCAGGGCTGACTGACTGGGTGTTGACAGATGCAGTGGTGAACTCATTGCTTCCAACGAGCTCTAGAAAGTTACCTTCTAACGTTCCATCACTGATTACTAAGTCTTTGATGATTCAAATTATAAACCCAGGATAAATGCAAGTGTTCTTATTTATAAAAGCGTACTTATTAACTATAAAAGTATAAATGGCAGAACAGTTCTGGGCAAACTTGTTGCCATAATGGTATTATTCAATTACACTCAAATGCTTGAATACAATAAACAAATTAGTGTTCATTTTTGTAATTTTTATGAACAACTTAAATACATCAGTAAATGTTCAAGTTATGTAGAAACTGTAACCAGCATTTTTGTTCATCCTGTTTTTAGGTTTCATATGAGGCCTGGCAGTTTCGTACAAGTTCATGTTACTTGGTTATTGAAATACTTAGAAGTATGAAAAAAGTATGTCACTTATGAATATTAACATCACTTAATATCTGTTTAGATATTTCAGACATGGTCAAGTATTAGTGGGAGTTTTGTTACCTGTCAAGAAAGCTTTAAAGTAATGCATTTCAATAGTCTGTATTTAGGATGGTTCTGCAGATATTAAAGAAAACATAAATGCATGAAAGTTTACAGCTAGAGGCATCACTAGACTGATCTTATAGAAACACTAGAAGGCATTAGTAGGATTTAGAAAATGTGCTGCTGAACTTTAATCGATACCCTATGAAACAATTTGTATTCATCTATTATTGTTTTTGTGCTAACAGTTCAGAGGTATGGTGAGTGAGAAGTAAGAACTGAATTTGTATTCCCCTATTATTGGCTTTGTTGTTTGTCCATGTTTTTTGTGTTGAGGTTAAGAGCTATGTTGAGAAGTGAGAAATAAATTCACTAAATGATGGCTATTAAGTTTCAGTCTTCCTATTTTTCAGGCAGCTGCTGATGTGGGATAGTGGTATGTTCTGAATGTAGTGCATAAAGTCCTGGGTTCAAAACCTGCCAGTGAAATGCATGATGGTAGCACAACATTTTATTCTAGCAACTTTACAAAATTATACAAGCAATGTTTAAAATGTGTCCCTGGTCTTTGACCTTTTGTCCCCCCTCCCCCCCAAAAAAATGAAATTGAAAATAAGTGCGAAACGCTGTGCAAGATACTGTCATTTTATTTATAGTGTGGGTGTGGAAGCAGACTTTTATGATGGAAAAGTTCTGAATTGGGCAGTTTTGTCATTATTGGTTCATGTGTTTTGTTTCATTGCCTACAATACAGATTACTGGTAAAATGTTCAAACAAATTTAAAATGCGCTCTAACGTGTGTTGTATTATACAAAGAATATAATTTAATAAAGTCAGGAAGGTGTATAAAGAAAAGAACACATGTATGTTATCTCGTTTTGTGTGCAAGGGGCCAATGATTTGAAAACAGCCCAAAGGTAATCTTTATCCACCACTGGCCAGATGGATTTCAATGCTGTTTCAATGAATGTGAGTTTCAAGGGCAAAGTTTAATGTCAAGCCTATTCTCATTGTGAGACAGTATTATTTTGTTTACCAGATGATGTCTTTTAGTGTTTCTGCATTGTTGTTTCGTAAAATGTAAAAATAAAATTCAAATCATTGTAGAAGTAAAGCAGTATGCATACATTACTGTTTATGGTAAATGGGGCAGAATAGCCAGGTAACAGGACATTGGAATGGCTGCAGGGGGGCTCTGGTCTGGTGCCATGTTTTGGATGTCTGTTCTTCAATTTGCGTTTGAAAGTTGGTATCCCACAATTCCATTGGAGTGGGTGGGGTTACATAATTATGTATGCAAATTATATGTTAATCAGCATACAGATTTGTACCTATTTTTCATGGGCCTTGTCCAGATTTTTGATGTTTCCAGGTTGAGAGGTATGATGGCACACACGACATCTCCTACAAGGAAAAGAACCTAATGAAATATTCTGTGTCTATTGGAAATTGGGTAGTTCAACAATTATTTTAGGTTTAAAAATCTACCAAAAGAAAAAGTCACATGTGGAAATAAAGTGCTGAGTTTCTCATCAGCTATCATTGGCCATAACCTTGAAATCACATGTCTAAGTGTGTCTGAAAAGGAACTAAACCTAGTAACATAAAATATTTTATTTTCTGTCCCCTCCTCTCTTGAAGTAAATTGAATTCTGTGTCCAAACTTACTATTTTCATGCAATTGTTTGCTTATCACATTATTCAACAGTTTATTCTTTGCTTCATTAAGAATCGAATAGATCTAGAATACCCCTGGATTTCTCTTCAGAAGGCATCGCAGAAGTATTCATGCAAACTCTTCTAAATTCACCATAAGCCATGACTTAATGAGATGTTCAGGATGCATGCTGGAAGCATGAAAACATTATTCACAGCAGTACATTTCCTAAATGGAACATATTGACTAACTCCCATCTCAGTCACAAAAAACTGGACATCCAGAAAACTAATGCTACTGAAGTTTATGTGACAACAAAATTGTAAACCATGACTGTTAGAATTTAAGTCCCGCACAAATTTCTCAAACTCAGATAGAGGTCCCTTACATATGAAAATCAAATTGTCTATGTATCACCTATATAACATCACTTTTTCCTTGTAATAATTATGGCTGTACACAAACCACTTTTCAAACTCCCCCATGTACAAAACAGCATAAGAGACAGCAAAAGCAGCCCCCACAGCAGTGCCCCTTATCTGGAAATAATATTCCTTGTTAAAACTAAAATAGTTGTGTGTTAAACAAAATTCAAGTAACTCCAAAATGTAGGCACCCTGAGGTCCTTCACCCAGTATTGATGCCATAGCTTCAAGACCCTTACCTATTGTAATATTCATATACAAAGAAGAAATATCCAAACTGGCTCAAAACTATTATTTTCTCCACACCATATTCTGCATTAGAACTCAAAGCTTTTCTGTGTTCTTTATGTGGGCTGGTACGGAACTCAAATGCATTTTAAGTAGAGTCCAATAATACCCCCAAATTTTCCAGGTAAGAACCGATGCCAGCAGCAATCAGTCTCCCTGTTGGCCTGCTCACATTCTTGTGAATCTTTGGTATAGCATAAAAATATGGGTGTTGAGCAATGACGACAAACAACTTCTTAACAGACTGTGATGAAAGGAACCCCAGTCTTTCCCCCTTCTCTAATAGTACACTTAACTCAATTTTAAACTGTGCAAGAGGATTGTAAAGGAGCTTAACATAAATTCTGTTGTCAGACAGAAGTTCAATTACTATGTTCTTTTAGCCAACTTTATCCATAATAACCCAGTTACCACCCTTGTCTGCTACACTAAAAATATAATCTCATATCTGGCCATGAAGTTTGGAAAATTCCTGCCAATCTTTACTTAAATTAAATTGTTTACATTTGAATTTACTGAATTATTTTTCAATGTAATCCAACAACAAATTTTTGGGTGTATATCAGAACATCGAAGTTTTAAAACTTCGAATGTTCTAATATCGATCCGTTTTAATCGAACACTAAAAATAGAGAAGCTGCAGAACACCAAATTCTTTTCCTAGGGAAAGAATTCAGTTGGCAGGTTATGTGGTTTCGCTATTTTCAGCTCTGTGGTGGAGATTTATGGGTCGCGTTCAGGTAAGTGTGCGATTGTGTGGATGTTAGGATTAGGGTGCGGGTTAGGTGACTTAGGGTGAGGACAGGGGATTAGGTGAGTTAGGGTTAGGTCGCTAGTTAAGTGAATTAGGTTTAGGGGTGGGTTAGGTGAGTTACGGTTAGAGCGCGGGTTAGGTGAGTGTGCAATAGTGACAGACCTTAGGGTTAGGGTTTGGGTTAAGGTAAGTGGATAGATAGTAGTGCATGTATAGTTTAGTGTAGGGTTAGTTGTAGGAGTATAAGTGTATGTGTGTGTATTGATGTTTTTTAGGTGTGCTTGTGTTATGTGTATGTGTTTAGGAATAGCGAATTTTTTCCCAAGGAAAAAATTTGCTGTTCTGAATGTTTGATATTACGTGGTTTATCTGTTTTAGGTTCGATGAAATAGCGTTCACTATTTTCATCTTTCGATAACGTGATATAAATGCAGTTTTTCAAACATAGCAACAACAGGAGACAATTTTAAGGGGACAAAAGGCGTTTTCCACATTAGGTAAACTAGGAATCTTAAGCTGACTGTAACCAGTAACAAAAGCAGTGCTACATTCAATGCTTTCTTCAGTGCTGCAACTGAGTATATTTAAACTTTCATCATAGTGATATATAGGTACATCTAATGAGTCTTCAGAATATTCAGATATGGATGAAACATTTATTTGCATGTTAAATAAAGTATCTCTAGAAAAATACACTTTCAAATGAAGTTCGTGACAGAACTTACTAGCTTCAGTAAGTACATTAGCAAGAGATGGACATTTACTGGGAACAAACTTAGCTCCCTTTAACAGCACACAAATAACTGTTTCAGAAAGTGCTAAATTTGCTAAATTAACATTTTTTAAACAACCAACATTACTACCTTGAATTTCATTGAGTCCATTGAGTCCATTATCAACAATTTGTGAAAATACATGTTGCAAATTTCCAAAAATTAACGTTTCCCTTTCTTTTTCTGTTTGCTGCCTATATTCCCATTGCTACTGCTGTGCTGAAATCCCTAAGAGCCCTGTGATGAACCCAATTGGTTCTCCTGACCAGCTGATCCTGCATTAGGCAGCATCTCAAAAGAGACATTCTTTTTTGATGAAGTTTCAGCTGAAGAATATGAAGAATCATGACTAGATGACAAAAAACTGTTCTTTCTATTTTGTGACCTTCCCTTACAAGGGAAACGGTGAACTGAATACACAGAACCACTGGCAAAGTCAAGTCCCTTTCTAGTTTTTTCTTTTTTCTGCCAATCATTTCAGCTTCCACTTTACTCAGTTTTTGTTCAATGTCACCAAATTTTGTGATAAAAGAGGGCTCAGATATTTGTTATTTTAGTGAGCTCTCTAGGCTAGTAATCTCTTGCTGAACTTGTTTTAAAGTACGTAAGTTCCTCCTCACTAGGATTTTTAACCAGCCCAAAGTACATTGTAATGAAACTTTATGCCATTCTAGCAATAAATCTTGTTCTGCCTCTCTAACCCCTCCAGCTAGAAGTCAGTCTACCCGTACACCTCTGGGAGTTATATTTGAAACCAAATATTTTTCTAGCAGTTTAGTGTCATAAAAAAGATTAGTTTATTTTACCATCAGTCCCTCCGGCTGTTCAAACTTCACTGACTGGTCATTATAACCTGCAGAGCTCCATGAATCAGCTCCAGTCAGCTGGGATTGCAACTTCCATAATAACACCAGTCACCAATAGAACTGGTAACACCAACAGTGCCACACAATAAACACTTATCAAAACCAAAGAAAAAACAAAAACCTAATAAATCCAAAAAGTGTATACAGATTTGGAGTACCATACAGCTTTAATCCTGGTACCTCAGCATTTTGCCTTCAATGGATATCAACATATCAAATTCTAAAGCTTAAATATATTAAACAATTAAACAATTGTGTTTTAAAATTTGTCTATACATCCCACTTTTAAAGTGACCAGTGCACATTATACATAAATGCATCCCTTAGTCAGGAAAAACTACTACATTTCCCACAGAATTTCAGCAGCAGCAAAATAACAACAAAATTAAAACAAATTCTAGAGCAATAACATCATCAAAAAAATTCAACCAAATTTATATACAAATATAACACCACCCTCTCATAATACGTGTTTGTATATATGTATATACAAACACACACACACACACACACACACATATATATATATATATATATATATATATATATATATATATATATACATTTATGGACATATTATCAATGAAATTTCTTCAAATATTTAACACCACCTCCTGATTTAATCCATGTGGGACCAAGGTTCCAAAATTAAAAATGAAAGTAATCTCCAGCTGGCTTAACATATTATCAAATACAGTACCACTACCACAGTTACCAGATGGTTGGGCTAATACACTAAAGAACAGGGATTCAAAATTTCCCGAATGGGCTTCAATAAAATGTTCTGCCACTGGACTGAAGCCTATATTACCCATTCTGTATATATGTGTGTGTGTGTATCATACCTCTCAACCTGGAAACATCAAAAATCTAGACAAGGCCCATGAAAAATAGGTACAAATCTGTATCCTGATTAACATATTTGCATACATAATTATGTGACTCTGCCCACTCCAATGGAATTGTGGGTTACCAACTTTCAAACGCAAACTGAAGAACAGACAACCAAAATATGGACCCCCAGACCCTGTAGTAAATGGGTGGGAATGGTGTGGTTAGAATACATGTAGGAGTAGTGGGGGTAGGTGAGAATTGAGGGCAGGGGAGCAGAGTGAGCCTGAACTGAGTGGGGCAAGACCTGAATCAGAGCTGTGGGAACAAACAGAAAGCAATCAATAGTCCAGTTAGCGAGAGAGAGAGCACAGGTAAATATTGGCAGTGGGTTGTTTCCAGGTTACTGGCACTTGAGAGCTGTGCAAGATCAAAATATATTTAAAACTATAAGAAGTAATTGCTGGAAGTGAATATCAGGGCTGAGTAAGTAGAATTAAGGGGTAGTGGTGTTTTGGTGATGTATGGGTGCTTAATGCATCAGGAGTTATTTTACAGTGTATAGCAGGCAGTTATTTAAAACAGTCCAAAACGTACAAGTATTTTAAATGGAAGGCTGATGGAAATTGATGCAGATTAGCTGTGGGTGGTCTTCCAGATAAATCCAGTAGTGTAACATTTGCCTTTTATTTTGATGGTAAAAGAGCAGGACAGGTAGGTAAGAATGTGGTAGAATGAAAATAAGTTAGATTTGTTAAGTGGTGAAATATGTGAGAGAATGACAGGTGAATGATACCAATACTTAGTGCAAAATGCAGATTAACATTGTAAAAAAAACATTTACATCTTTTCCAACTTTTGTTTCAAAAGCTCTAACAGTGACATTATGGTAGAAAATAAACCTTACAGATAATACAAGGTACCAATGTAATAGGAATGACAGAACAAAATTCTGTAGCAATTTATTGCTTTAATATAGGATTCATTTTCTTATAGTAGTCATAGATCAGCCAGATTTAACATATGCTACACATACTGTTACTGTTAGGCAGTCACATAATGCCCAACCTTAACATCAACTTTAAATATTGTTTCTTCTAAGCAGTCACATAACACCATAGCTTGAGTACTGAGTTCATCTGTTTAACCGCATTTGTTAGTGTATCAATTATATATTACCCAAACATTAACATTAAATTGAAAATAAACTGCTGCTACTAGGCACTCACAGTGAACTGTAAGAATTAAGCATTAATGACAAGTTCTCACTTGCATTCACACTTGCTAACCACAGCCATACTTTAATTTCAGATAAATTGAATTATTGCTGCTTCAAAGCAGTCATATTGAGCTATATAAGGAAAGCATTCGCTATTCCATGGTTACAGACCCATTCTTTAATTACCATAAATTTTGTCCCTGCATGTATTCACACTGTCTAAATACAGCTGTACTTAGCAATTAAAAAATAATTTAGTATAAAACTCAAGTTAACCGTTGGCTAGCTTATCCCAAGTATATATAACTCACAATTAGGACATAATCCCTAACACCAGATAGTTATTTAGAAACCTTAGGTGCATTGTATAGAAGTAGACCATTAAGGGCAAATAACAGTTAATATCCTAAGCATATCTGTTCACAATTATCAGCAGCAAAACAGTACAAACCTTAAGTAAAGATAGGACAAGAAACAGCTTATGTATGTATAACTTGCTGCTACAACATGCTTACCATGATTAATCCCTAGGCTTGGCCGCTTGTCACCAGAAGATGCAAGATGTAAGGGTAGACAGCAGTGGAAGGAGAGTAAAAATGGTGTCAAATGCCAACCAGTGGACTTCGTATGTTACAGAGGTTGTTGGGAGGTTGCAAGAAGGATAGAAGAGTATAGGTTTATGAGTGCAAAGAGAATACAAGATAGAATGTAAAAAAGTTCACAGTTATAAAAAGGATGGGAATAGTTATAGTGTCATCAATCTATTTTGTTTATTCCTTTTATTTTATTTACCTGCAGCTGGAGGTGGAGGAGGAGGAGCCAGAGGAAGTGGAAGAAAAGCATTTTTTCATGATTGCCGCACAGCACTTGTCTGGTCCAAGATGAGCAAGTCCGATGAGACTGTCTACTGCTAGCCTGCTACTGCTGAGCTGAGCTCTGCTCCTTAGGACACACACGGAAGGGTTGAGATCGCTTGCATTGCTTGCTTCCTTCCTATCCTGGCTGCCTCTAACTTTACTTTGTTGCTGGCCCGAGAGGTTCCCCTCTCTGCTCTCTCTATTTTTCTGATTTGGAAATTGAAGGGTCTAATTTGCAGAGCTGCTGCAACGTAACATGTGCAAGTCATAAAAACATAACAAAACACACAGACTCAAACTCAGCCAAATTCCGACAGGCTGGCAGGCTGGTCATGAAGCTGACATCATCGCGCATATCTCTGCACGTGATGACGTAAACAAAAAGGTTTAAAAAATTTGAAAAAACACTGGAAAATAATAGGGAATTAAGGGGGCCAATCAGAAACTCATGGCACCCCAGTATTTGGACCTCAAAATGGGGTAATGCCAAGGAATTTGGTACGGGTTGAGAGGTCTGGAGTGTATTTATATATTTTATATGAGTACATACAAATATTATGAGATGGTGGTGTATTTTTTATGTAAATTTGGTTGAATTTTTTTGATGATATTGCTGTAGAATTCGTGGTAATTTTCTTGTAATTTTGCTGCTAGTGAAATTCTATGGGAAATTTAGTAGTTTTTCATTACTAAGGGATGTGCTTATGTATAATGTGCACTGGTTACTTTAAAAGTGGGATGTATAGACAAATTTTGAAACACAATTGTCTAATTGTTTAATTTAGTATATCTAAGCTTTAGAATTTGATATGTTGATATCCCTTGAAGGCGAAATGCCGAGGTACCAGGATTAAAGCTCTTTGGTACTCCAAATCTGTGTACGCTTTTTGGATTTATTAGCCCTCAAATTAATGTCAAGTGTCAGATTAACCTTCCAGTTTCAAAAATTGCTTTCCTCTCTGTCTGTCAATGTTGGTTTCCACTTAACATTGCACAAACGTGGTTGGCATTGTTGCTTTGGTTTGCACACTACCACTAAAACGATAACAATAATTCATGGGAAATTATTATTTGCTATTATACTGCATTGGGATTAGATATGTCTGATGTTAGAGGGGAAAGTGCAAAATTTAGAGCACAGAGGAATATTTACTGGACTCCTGGTAAAGCACCTCAGTCAAAGGCTTCTGCAGCGGGACTATTTTAGCTCCCAGTATAAGTTTGAGGCTTGGAATAGTCTGGCTAAGGCTGTATCCAATGCAACTGTCATCCCACACACTGGAGAACAGTGTAGGCACCACTTCAATGACCTAAAAAGGTGCAAGAGGGATACACTCAACCAGTAGTGGGATGAGTTTTGAACTAGCAACATCCCACAGTTGTGTTAGTATGCTAATAAAGATAATTTGTAATACAAAGAAAGCTAAATATAAGTAAGACTGGTGTGCATAATGCTCTTCTGTTCTTTTCCTTTCTTTTCTTTGTTTTTCTTTTCAGAGCAAATTTTGAATTAGCTGCAAATAGGCAAGACCATGCTGATTGTCTAGAGAGGCTGAGGGAAGCAAGTAGTATGTATGCAGCACAGGAGAAGTATTATTACACCTCTAAAATTTAAAGAAAAAATATTTTTCTTTTCCATACAGTAGTAGCAAAGTAAGCATGCATATCAGTCTGTAGCACAAACCAACTTTAGGAATCAAGTGTAAGACTGTAGTCAAAGGGGGTCTATATTAAATCATCAAACACTTAAAAAAGTGAACTCTGATTTATCGACCCCATATACATGAAAGCTTGCAATCCCAAACACTTGGAACAGCGACTTTTTTCCAGGGAAAAAAATCGCTGTTCCACAAAAATAAATAAATAAATAAATAAATAAATAAATAAAACCTTCAAAACATTACATAAAGTGGGGGGCTTCGCCTCCCACCCCCCTACTTAAATATACTAACTCCGAGATCAGACTACAGTGAGGAAAATGACAAAGTAACAGAAGCAGTAAGTGGTTTCTTTCCCAGGAAAAAAATCACTTATATGCTGTTTCGCTATTTTGCTGTTTCGTGCTTTCAAGTTTGATCAAGATGCATTAGAAGGATTGCATCTTTGACTATATAATAGAAACCCGTCAAAGGCTATGGGTTCAAATACCACAAGTAACAACTATACGATACTGCAATTCTTTAATAATATTACATAAATTAAATTCTACACAAGTGGCATAAATGCAGTGCTGTTAACTGTAATCTGTATAATTGTACTAAACATATGTGCAATATCTGCACATTGCATGGATTACTTTGTGAAATCCATAATTATAGTTTGTAGTGTTAAGGAGTATACTTAAATGTAAAACTTCACATAAATAGTTGTATTATTGCGTTAATGTATTGTATGTCACATATGATGGTACTAATTTTACCTCTTTTTTTTTTCACCCCAACTCTTATCTCTTTTTTTTTCTATTATGTGTCATCAAAATGTCTCCATGTCATCCATCTGTAACAAATCACTAAATGCTTCACAGCACAGCAAGGTAGGCCAACCCCAGTGGCTCAGTCTGCCCCCACTCCACTGGCTCCAGCACCAATGGACAGTACACCTGGGTCCCAACCTAGCAGTACTGCCTCTGCTGCCTGTGCACTACCTGTTCCCTCAGGTAGCACTACCCTGGCAGCTGGTGCTGTGATACCCTCTGGGAGTACTAGCAAAGGTGGGGATTTCATCACCCACAAAGAGATGCCAGGGTTGGTGCATGGGGCGTACATAGCATCACTGGTGGTGTACGCTTAGCTAGTTGGAGAGGCTGCTCTTCCTCATGATCCATAGAAGAAGAAGACATCAAGCACTCCAGCAGCCAGTGGAGTAAGGCAACAGTGATAACAGTCCTGTGGGTGAGGACTAGATTCTCACTGTCCCCATGTTTGATGGCATGGGCTTGTGTTGTCTCCTCACCCCACTCATGATATCCCCCAAACATTTGCATCCCTCACTGTCCCTGCGTCTTGTCTAGTTTGTCTGGTTTGTTTGTATTTGCTTCCTCAACTACCCAACTTACATCAGTCAGAAATACCAACATCTCTTACCCAGAATTCCCCTCTTACTGTAGTTAAAAAAATGGGCACCTGTCCCACAAAAAAAAAGATTCCGTCCAATACATAGCTCTCCATGTCGAACACATGTCTTCTTGACACATTTGCTTTCATCCAATTGGCTATACAACATGATTGCATTGTTGTCACTCCTCTTTGTGGAGGTGAAAATCCAAATTCAGCTAATATTCTGTACATATTTTCATTTTAAACTGTTGAAGAAATGGATAGCTATAGTTCTTTCCTGTATCCCTCCTGCACATTCCTATACTGCTTTCCCTTGATTCTTCCCCCTACTTGTCCCCATTTCACCACTTTCCTATCTACCCCATTTTAGCACCTATAATCTGGTCAAAAATAGAATCACACACCACACATAAGTAACAAAAACAAATGGACTCCTTCACTTTTTGGCCTCTATGTTTGCATGGAGTTTGGCATCATGCACCAATGCCAAGTGACTGCTACCTCTGTGCAATGTTGCTTAAACACACTGCACTGTTTCAACACACAGTGACACACAGTGAATATGGTGTAAAGTATAATTTCAATGCATTATCACTACTTATTTAACAGTATTACATACAACTGGATTCAAACCCTATATTATCTGGGTTCAAAAAGAAATGTCTCAGTGCACTGACACCTGCTGCCACAGAGTCAGCTAAGGAGCAGGTGTGTTTCTTACCCTCATTACTGAGAACTGTCAAAATTTTAGCAATGAAGCTCGCATTTGCAAACTGCTTAACTATACACAAACAGGGAAAGTGGTAGAAATGTGTATCTCCCATTGATAAACACTTTTTGCCAACCATCACACAAACCTGCTGTTCGGTGGTGCCCTATGCAAAGTGGACAATAACATGTATTACTTCTGTTTACTGTCCATTTAGTGTGCATGCCATTAAATTACATGTGGAAACACAAACAAAACAAAGGCACTATCTAAGAAAAAGACACATATTTACAATGCAGCCATCTGTTCCCTCCCCCCAGGCATTGCAACCTTGGTCTCTCAGTACTTGGTCACAAATATATCAACTGCACTACATAAATAAATAACAAATGTCTTATATACCATGTGCATCTTTGAATAACAATACACATTCAGATTTTCCAATACTTGTAGTAATGTGGACACCTGTTTGCATGTAGCTTGTAAAGGTGTCTCTTAAAGTATACCTGCATATTGGAAACGCAACCACCAAATACTACACATTGGACACTCTTCAATCTCATAACATGCAGAACTTTAATATTGTGACAGTTGAACATGGCTAGCTATCCATTTCATGCTGGCCTCCCAACATCTTCTCTCCAATATATACTGCTGATGTCATTCACTATGAGTTGTCCTACAGCCTTGTAAAAGTCAACTAAGGAGCAGGTATGTTTTGTACCCTCAGTACTGAGAACTCTCAAAATTTTAGCAATGAGGCTCATGTTTGCACACTGCTTAACTATGCACAAATAAGGAAAGTGGTAGAAATGTGTATCTCACATGCACAAACACATTGCCAACCATCATACAAACCCACTGTTTGGTGGTGCACTATGCAAAGTGGACATTAACATGTTTTACTTCTGTTTACTGTCCATTTAGTGTTCATGCCATGAAACTACATGTGGAAACACAAACCAAATGAAGCTATGATATCACATGAGATGAAACAAAATCATGGGGGGGATTTGTTACATTATGAAAACAAATGCACAACCCAAGGATAAGAAAAAGACACATATTTACAATGCAGCCATCTGTTACCTCCCCCTATGCACTACAACCTTGGTCTTTCAGTACTTGTTCACAAATATATCAACTACACTACATAATTAATACACACTCAGATTTTACAGTACTTGTAGTAATGTAGACATCTTTTTGCATATAGTTTGTAAAGCTGCCTCTTAAAAGTATACTTGCACATTGGAAACACAACCATCAAATACTATGCATTGCACACTCTTTAATCTGGTAACCTGCAGAACTTTAATATCTTGACAGTTGGACATGGCTATCCATTTCATGCTGGCCTCCCAACATCTTCTCTCCAATATCCACTGCTGATGTCATCCACTAAGAGTTGTCCTACAACCTTATAAAAGTCAGACTTGTTACGTGGCACCAGCATAAAATACAGAGTTCTCTAGTCTGTGTACTTAGGTTGTGGTTCTGTTCTCACTGCAGTTAACTGGGAGGTGTGTGTGTGTGTGTGTGTGTGTGTGTGTGTGTGTGTGTGTGTGTGTGTGTGTGTGTGTGTGTGTGTGTGTGTGTGTGTGTT
This sequence comes from Protopterus annectens, assembly GCF_019279795.1. Classification (NCBI taxonomy): domain Eukaryota; kingdom Metazoa; phylum Chordata; order Ceratodontiformes; family Protopteridae; genus Protopterus; species Protopterus annectens. The sequence continues at coordinate 327,676,142 of NC_056730.1, forward strand.
TGTGCACTTGTTTGACATTAGAGAGAGCATTTACACCATGTGGGGCATTGCTATTACCATCTTCTCCTCACCAGACAATGCTGATGTCATCACCTATAAAATGTCTGACATTCTCCAAGTCAGACTTATGCTGTGGCACTTGCCTTTAATACAGAGTTCTCTATTTGGTGTACTTAGTTTGGTTGGGGTTTTGTTCTCACTGTAGTCAACTGGGGTGTGTGTTTTTCCACTTGCTTGACATTAGAGAAAGCATTTTACACCAGCATGTGGGACACTGCTATTACCATCTTCTTCTCACCAGACACTTCTGATGTTATCAGCTATAAAGTGTTGTCGGACACTCTTCAAGCCAGACTCATGCTGTGGTCCTTGCCTTAAATACAGAGTTCTCTAGGTGGTGTACTTAGATTGCTAGGGGTTATGTTCTCACTGCAGTCAACTGGGGTGTGTGTGTGTTTGTGCACTTGCCTGACATTAGATAGAGCATTTTACACCAGCATGGTGGACACTGGTGTTACCTTCTTCTCCTCACCAGACACTGCTGATGTCATCAGCTATATGTGATTTGCAGATGTGCAGTATTCCCATCAGAGCAGGGCCAGACACTGGCCTGTAGACCAGGCACAAGTCACCTCATCCTATATGATATAGATTACAGTGACAAGACTTTCAGCCTATCCACATACATCATGGCATGTTTTATAGGCCCTGCAGTTTCTTGGTGAGAAACCCCTGTGGTTTCTGCAGCTGCTGCAGATGTCTGGTGAGGAACATGTAAAAAGGAGCATTATACTCTATTAGTGCTCTGATGGGGTTTGAGTACAATACTGTTATAATATCCTCAGATCTGCATACAATAGCCTAACATATGAGAACATGATGTAGCCTTTTCATACTACTGTGGAAACTTGATGGTTATAGTTCAGATAGCTATCTTCATGTCTTTGTGTGTTCCCAGGTGCTGCACCACTGGGTTTGAGCATAGAGGGAGTGTTGTCAATTCTGTAATTCACAGGGAATTCCTCTTTGCGGGAGGCAAAAATAATGACACATGTTTGTGTTTATCTGTAAACTGTGTGGCTTTGGCACCAATCATTTGTGTTAGCCCCTCTTGTAATATGTTAACATCATTGGTGGACTCAGTGATTGCATCCAATATGCAATAACCAGCAAACTTGGTAAGCCAAAAGTCATATACTTTAGCCTGGACTGTCAATAAATAGATTCTAAACAGTAAAGGGCCCAGCACAGATCCTTCAGGTACACCAGTGGTGACAGTTCTACTGGCAGAGATTGATTCACCAACTGTCACATACTATATTCTCTTGATGAGACAATTAGTTAACAATCTAGTGATGTAAGGGTTAATCTCCAGCTGGGAGAGTTTCTCAATGATACCTGAGTGGGGGATTGTGTCCAAACCCCAGATGAAGATAGGCAGTATGCACTTTCGTACCTTCATCCACCTAACTGACACAGCTGGATGCACACTTCAACATACCCCACAGATAGAATGTGTTTCCATAGAAGGGTGTACATCAACATGCATCCATCTGAGTGTGTGTGTGGGGGGGGGAGCACCAGATGCATGCATGCATGTATAGACACATCCTGACTCTTCTCATCTGTGACCAACCTGTAATCATGGACTTTTCTAAATGGACATTAGTAATATCCTGGCTGTGTGCAGTAGACATGTGTGAGTTGTTAATGGTACATCCATGTCAAAGGCTGCTAGATGCCCTCAAAGAGGTCATCAAGGGTATGCATGATGACAACACTATCATCCTGTGGAACTTCACCAGGCCAAGGCTTTTGGCACAAATCCACAGTGAAGTATTCACTCAATACTGTCAGATGTGGCCATAAACACCTATATCGCCAAGTGGGTAGACCACTGGATCACATACGTGGCATCTAAATGAAATGTGTGAAGTGACCTATATCCTGAGTCCAGTGATCAGGTTTGTACATCAGGGCTCTCTGCTATGCCCTTTCCTGCCCATTATTTAAGTCCCAGATGTCAAGAATGACATACACATCCTGTGTCCAAACAGTTGTCTGGAGGACTACAGATTGTGGACAATCAATTGACTCCAACTGTGATATTAGTATAATGCAGACAGTATCAATACACATAAAAGATTGCTGCCACAGCTATGACATCACATGAGATGAAACAAAACCATGGGGGGATTTGTTACATTATGAAAACAAACGTACAACCCAAGGATAAACTAGACATCACACCCTATAAGCACTATAAGCAGACCAAGTAGCATGTGACCTCTGTCCTCATGTAGATGGTATGTGGAACATCCACCAGCATGTGGCCACATTGGCGACTACTCCCTTGTATGTAACACAACTACTGAGTATGAGCAAGGCATCCATTTCAAAGGCAATAATATCTCCATAGGTTACAGCCTTCAACACTCCAATAATAGAGTACAATGCACCCTTCTTCAAGTACCCCCCTACACATCTTCCAGCAATGTGTAACTGAAGTGTACCACCTATGCTTCAGTGAGCTCTCACACATCTTATTGGCCATGCCTAGGTATTTTCTTTTTTTGAATAAACAAAAGTGTCTGATGGTGCAGAATCCCCATCAAGGTGTTATACCAGATGCATGTATGATATCTGTTCCTGTGATGCACACAGTACATGCATAGCTGTTTGACAGCATTGATGGCATGGGTTACATTTGTGACAGTGTGGATTGTCCCATGTATATTTATATGTACATACACACAAACACACACACACACACACACACACACACACACACACACACACACACACACACACACACACTATGCACACCAGTCAACTAGCCTGTATTGATCATAATGTCACATACAGGTAGAGCAGTGTCACTCCTAATACCTCCAGCAGATGTTACAGTGTCAGGGCAGTCTGCTTGATTACCCTCATAGATTACTGACATGTCATAATAATTGTACAAGTGTGTTCATGCAGAACCATCTATGATCACTCAGAATCACATGTTAGAAACATGGGATTAATGGTGGTATTATTCTGGTATTGTTCATGATTGTGCATGCTTCTGTTTACTGTTGTCCATGAGCCTGTAATTGTGTTCCACTTGTTGGAGACCTCTGCTGACATTATAGTCATATTCAGGCAAATCAGTTTGCACAGCTTCATAATATGCACCCAACTCCAATTGTATATAATATCCCTGATAGATGTCCTCTCCATTTTTCATGGCAGGAGGTTTATGTCACAAAGACATCTTCTCCATTGTTATGTCACCTTGTCTGACAGTCATATAATATACATTTTCACTGTGCAGTCCATACTGTACCATGTCGATATGTGATTAATGTTCCTGCTACAACTATCTTGCATTGACATGCCCTTATCTGCAGTTTATTACGATGTTTCACCTGTCCTCTTTCCTGTGTTAATTTTTACAATTCATCCGTGTTTTCCTCTTCAATACACACACTTCCACTGCCTTTATTTTAAATGGCAGTCCATGTACCTTTACAGATCATTTACACAACATTTGTACAGAATGCCTGGAATGGGATTCCACAATACTCTGCAATTTATACACTGTCCTGTAATGTGTTTGGACCACATACATTGCTATATGATAAACCCTGGTAATCATTGTGGCATTTCTCACAATCCTACTAACCTAGTTTTCTCATAGGTAAACAGGTTTTCTATTAATTTTGTATTAATTTTGCTTTACACAGTTTCCTGGTCAACAACACTGTTGCCAGCCATGAAACCATGTTTATTTATGTTTAAACATGGTGTGTAGCATGAATATGTAATTACCGCTGTTGCTCACCATGCAAACATATAAACTGCATGTAGGCTTCATGCAAAGCTTACAGAGAGTATATTGAATCCTACTGACAGTCTCACTGTTCTTGTATAGCACATTAACAGCCCTTCAGTCAAACACACTGACAATATCTACTCCAACATGAGTTAGATCTGCTAAATAAAACCCTTTATATTGATCTCAAGACAAATTTTGACTTAGTTGATTTGTCTCTTTTGTTAAATTACAAGTGCCTCAATTGGCTTGCAGATCTCCACTGAAATGTTTGAATGAAACACATGCTCCTGGACATGCAGGCCTCCAATTTCACCCTAAAAGAAGTGAGTGGACTAATTCTGCATTTTTCTGTTGCCCAATCAGCATCTTCAGCACCAGGACAACTGATTAATTCCAGGTCATTTGGGTAATACCCATGGCTCTATCCCACTGTGACACAGAGCTAATATGTGACAAAGTTTACTGCAGTCAGACCAGCTCTGACCTGAGTGGTACGAGCAGCTGTATCACAAATGTCTTTCCTTACTCGCCAAGTCATCATCCTTTTTATTAATGAGCCTAAACAGGGAAGTCACAGGGAAAAATACTACCCAAAATGTAGGCAGCCTAGTTTTGCTTCATTATAGAAAATGTACATATTGCCATTTCCACTCTTTAGATCAGCTTTGAAAAAATCTAGGACTGATTTGCACTATCTACTGTATATTTAAATAGCTGCAAAACAGACTCTCTTCTGTTTAGAAAAAAAGCTGTCCAATGGCATACAACTCAAACCCTTTGATCTCAACAAAGTGCCAGTAACTCAGGTCCTTTTACGTCAGTCAAGCAGCTTGGGTTGTGGTTAGGTTCTAACCTTACACTCAGTCATGCTGATCTTACAATAACCAATGCATACAGACAGCTAAAGTTGACTTTGGGGTCATCTTACACCTGAGGTCAGATACTCTGCATATACAGGAGTCTATTTAGCCCCAAATGAGAATATTTTCTCAACCCTTCTAATATGGGACTGACAATTAAATATAAACAACTGCAAAATTGTTTAGAGCACATCTGTCATTGGGAGTACCATTGTGTGTCTTTGTCACTAACGGACCAATTTCCCATTACAGAGCAAGGATGCCTACTTAGTCTGCTTCCTTCATTATAGTCTTGTTTTTATTAATAGCTGCCCTGCTAACTCACATCTCTCCTTCACTCTCTAACATTCCAGACAGAAGGCTCTGTCATGCTGGTCAGGCTGGATTTACTTGATCATCAACATAATCCATTTTTTCTCATTTTCTACCTGGGGTCAGGGTGTCGTGTCAACTGCCACCATCTTTCTATTCAATGCTACTCTTCTGCCTTCTTCAGCATTGACTGATTGTCTCAAATCTTCTCTCACACAATCCATTCACCTCTTTGCTGGATGCCCTTGTTTCCTCTTGCCTTTTTCCTGCTTGTCCCAAATCTTGTTCACCAGACTATCTTCTGTTTTTCTTTGCATGTGGCCAAACCACCATAATCTGTTCTCTTTGACCTTTTCTGCAATTGGAGCTACTTTGGTTTCTGCTTTTATGTCCTCATTTCTTTGTCTGTCCCACAGTGTGCATCCTACCACCTGCCTCAGGCACTTCAACTCCATCACCTCTAGTTTCCTCAACTGCACTGCCTTTACTGCTCAGGTTTCTGTACCATACAGTAGTAGTGGTTGCACTACTGCTTTGTTCACCTTACTTTTCATCTTCGTTTGCATTCTTCTGTCATATGCTACACCTTACACTCTGAGCCAGCTGGCTACAGCCCCTTTGATTCCAGCTTTTTGACATCCTCATTCAGATTTCCCTTCTCCTCAACCAGCCTTCCAGGATACTTGAAGCTTTTAACCTGTTTCACTATATTTTCCCTTCTATCTCAATTTACAGCTTTTTCTGATTTCCCCCATTTGCTGCTATTGCAATAACCGTATAATCTGTACTCAGTTTCATCTCATGTGCCTTAAGCTTTGCATTCTATTCCCCTGTCCTTTGCTGAAGTTGTTGCTCAGAGTCTGCCTGTAATACCACATTGTTTGCATACAGCAACTTTGTTGATCTGTCCGCTCTGACCTGCTTGCTAATGTAGCCCAGTATAAATAACAGTAGATTCAGAGCTGAACCCTAATGCACACCCACTCCCACTGGGAACCACTCTGTGAGGCTGAAGACTGTTCATACTTGAGTCATTGGGTGCTTGTACATAGCTTGCACTAATTTTACCAATGTTTCTGGGACTTTGAACCACTGCAGGACAGCCCAAGTGAGCTTTCTTGAAACCTTCTCATATGCCCTCTCCAAGTCTAAGAATGCCCAGTTGGACTCTTTCTTCATCTCTAGTTTCTTTTGAACTATCTGTCTCACTTCAAGCATTGGGTCAGTTGTGCTGCATCCTGATCTGAATCCGAACTGTTCATCTCCCATCCTGCTTTCTCCTACTCTGCGTATTCATTTATAAGTCACCCTCTCCAGAACTTTCATGCAGTGTGACAGGAGTTTGAGACCTCTGCTCTACCCACAGTTGTGAATATCCCCTTTGTTCTTGAACAATGGCACTAGTATGCTTATTCTCCAGTCATCTAGGATAAGCCTTTCTCTCCACACTGTTATGAGTACCCTCAAGAGCCATTTCTCCCTTCTCTCACCCATCATCATTATCATAGCTGCTGTGACCTCATCTGAGCCTGCTGATTTCCCTGACTTCATTTTCCTTAGTGGTGTTCTTACTTCTTCTATGGTGGGCTCCCCCTCGTCTCTCATTGTAGACTGTGTCTGGGACAGTACATCTTCTGTGGGGTTTTCTTTATTCAGAAGCTGCTGGAAGTACTCCATTCATCTGCCTTTGATGCCCTGTGGACTGGTGAGCAGGTTCTTGTTGGAATCTCTTATGAAGAGTGTATGACTATCTTCTTTTTCTTTCTGTCATCTTTCAGTCTTAGTCTTGCAACGTGATATAGTTTTTGTGCCATCTACTGCCTCACTTTCTAGAAGCTGGTAGAGTGCCTCTGATGCCTTGTTCTTTACTAATGCAACTCTCACTTTCTCCTGCATTCCCTCTTTCTTTTGATGACTTCCTGGACTTCTGCATTCCACCAGCAGCTTTCCTTATGTACCTTACTTCCATACCTGGATCAGATGCATATCTGTTCTGTTGTCTGCACACATGCTGCTTTGAGGCGCTGCCATTCTTCTTCATCTCCACCAATTTCCTCTTCTTCTTGAAGTGCTAGAACTTTCAGTAATTCCTTGAACTTTAGTACTTTCTCTCCAGTCAACTGCCAGGTCTTCAGCCTGGTCTCTGTTGACCTTAGAGCCTTTTCTGATCACTGCTTGCAGCTGATTGTGGCAGCCAGTGGTTTATGCTGTGGGCTGACTGTTTCACTGCAGATGACTTTGCAATCACTGATTCTATCCCGGTGTCCTTTCCATACTAGGAGGAATTCTACATGAGTTGCATGTTGGCCACTCTTATATTGTGATCTTGTGACTGTCTCTCTTTCTGAACCATGCATTAGCTACAATCAAGAAATTTGCCAAGTCTAGAATGGCCTCTCCTACTTTATTCCTGTTGCCCCACCCATTTGGACCCAGTCAGTCCTCATAATTCTGTTCTGACTGACCTGACATCTGCATTCAAGTCACCCATTATTAATTATCATATTACTATTCAAGATTTACTTGATATTTGATTTAATATAATTAATGCCTTTTTTGTTTTGTAGTCCCATTGCATTAGTAGTTGTTAGCTTCATTATATATCTTTTATGACTAATGTTCACCTTGCCATTTGCCTAGGTCACAGTTGAAAACAATCCTTGGATATTCCCACATTACCCATCTAACAAGTAACTAAATAAATCTGTAATGTGTGGCAAACAGGCAGACACCAGGTTTAGTTCTGTAATACTGCTACCAATAATCTTCTGGCAACAGTAATTTAAGTTCATTGGGCATTTTTTATTTATTCATTCATTTGTCTATTTATTTAATTATTTGTCTATTTATTTATTTATGTTATGTTTTTTGTGAAGCTGATTTATTGAGGTATGGTAGCCAAATATAATACCCTTCTGTATTGTACAGGGGGCATTTTGGCTGGCAGAAATGGATAAAAATATAAGAGTCAGTATCAGGGTACAAGTAGGGCCTTAAACATTTGTCTTATCCACAGAAAAAATATTATCTGGGTGGTGACAGCATAAAATCTGTGTGGTGACAGCACAAATACCACTAAATGTGATTCCAAGTATTCCTGTTGTCAAAAACAACCTTTCTATGTTACTGCTATCTTCATAGATTCTGCTACCATATAATTACTTTCATGTAAGTTTAAACATGGTTCTTACTGTAATACTAAGCATGGAGAATACATTTCTGACTTATCTGACCACTTCCTTTTCTTTTTTGGTACTCCTTCCTTGTACACCATATCTTCATATTCTAACCTGTGATTCTGCTTACAGCTTGCTTTTCTCTCTCTGATAACTATAATCTGCTTTGTTCTTTCTTACTAAACAGTTAAGCAAGAGCCAATGGCCAGGAACACAGGGTTCTGAAACCACCAGTTGTCCTTGCTCCATTTAAGACAGACACCATTAGCATCTTGTTATGCAATGGCAGTATAATATTCTCCTTAAAGGTGGTTCCCTTCTCCATACTAACTACAGGCATCTAGTAATCCCATTTCTCTAGCTCTGTCTTCATTCTTTAATATATCAGAACTCATACATCTTGGCAAATCTCTGTAGCCCTCACCCTTTGATCTCCTGCCCCACCATTGGCATGGTTTCTATAACAAGCAAAGCATCCAAAGCACAATATGTAACAAATGCAGCAAAGAAGTAATAAACAAAAATTTGCAAAGAAGTGCCACTTTCTTTAAATTAATGAAAACCTTTGACTTAAATCACTACTTCCTGCTTCTCAACATGTTTTTTTTTCTTTTTACTGTCAGACATCTGTAGTCTCTTTACCTTTTCTAATAATTATCTTTAGAAGGACCTCTTGCGATACATAAAATTTATCTGTTCCTCCTCTCTTGGTACTGCTGAGCTTTCAGTCCTCAAGCTTGTACATTCTACTACCCCATTAGCATGTACAGAACATCTTCTTTTCTTGCAACCCCCTGCTGTGTGTGCATGACTAGACTATCATTCTAGATGGTACTGACAAGATGAATATAATACTCACCTTAAGTCTTGTCTCCCTGATATCATTATCAAGCTAGTTGCCCACTGCCTGAATATTGCTTTCCTAGTAGGAAGGATGTCATATTCCTTTCATATTGTTCTTAAACTAGTTACCCACTGGGTGATTAGTCCTTTTGTAGAAGGAAAGATCTTCAATTCTGAGCCTTATTTGTGATGTGCATGTACAATCAGTTCTTGGATCTGACCAAAAATAACTAGAGGTAGAATAACATCAGTGGGGATAAGAGACTAGACTGCTCTATACATGCACAAACAGAAAGCTATACTTCAAAGTGGAATGGAATCATGACAAAACAGTAAGGAAGTCCAAGAAACAAGAAGAGATTTTGGATGCAGATCCTTAAGGTGATTAACAATAACCATACAGAATATTATATTCATTAAGCAGCAGAAACTATTCTAAGAACTAAACCAACACACGAATGAGAAAGAAGATTCTGCATATAGGGATGACTCCAATTAGGGATACAGACAATAGGCAAGAGGGGCTGGATTTTATTGGAGAAAATTGGAAAAGGAACCAAGGTATTGGGAGCAAATAATTGCAGAGGAAAAGGAAATAGAATGGGAAGAGGTCAAGAATTTATTTGGAATGCAGGCTATAGATTGCCTTCCCTATCAAGGATTGACATCAGAGTATAGGTAAAGAGAAAGAAATAAGGGGATCCTAAGTGAAAGACTAGCACTGGTAGAGTTTGTAATAGAATCTAGAATAGAAGCTACTGTTAAAAATGAATAATTAGTACAGCACATAAAATTTTGTATGATAACTATAAGAATCAATCAGAGGAGGTTAGAAAGGATTGGGAAGAGAGACTGGATAAGCAATTCACAAATAAATAACGGGGGATATATGTTCGTCTCCCAAATATGCAACAAAGTCTAGACGATTTAGGATCTTTGCTTGAAAGTATTCACATGGGTATTTTTATACCCCAAATACACTTCAAATGATTTTTCCTCAGGTAGACAGCAAATGTTGGATATGTGATGGGGAAGAAAGGCGTAATTGATAACATATATTTTGGGAATGTAATGAGTTGGCTGACTTTAAAAGTTCCCTGCAAACTACTCTTATCAAAAATACTGGGTGAGCAAATTGGTATAACTAAGGTAATGTTTTTTGAGCTATGATACAGAATCGGAATTGCCTAGACATAGTAAAGCCTTGCTGAGTCTAATTATGGTGGCTGCCAAAAAAGTAATTAGTAGAAAATGGAAATCAAAGTCTAAACCAACTGGACTACACGTAGGGAATATACTAATAAAGACAAACAACTGGAAATGAGATATTTAAAAAACAGTAGGAGTACACTGCACAGAGAAATTGGAATTTTGGGAACAATACCCGCAGAATAACATTCTGGAGGAATGAGGTCTAAAAGGAAAAAAATGAACAGGAGATCGCAAAAAATGAATCGGCCTACTACAGCATTAAATGGATCACATAATTTATTTGTCAACAAATGTTCTTCTTTCTTTATTAGTGTGATAGTCTAGTACTGGTTTCTGCAACTATGGAGGAGAAAATGTATACTTCCTTTTGATGCACACTCTGTCAACTGATCCAGTAGTTATCTCATTCTTGCTAAATTGTGAGATGTAGGAAATCTGCTGTGCATGAGCTTGTTCTTTATTTTGCCATTACATTAATATTACCTGATTTTGTCATTTTCCATATTTTCCATAATGACTTTTACACACAACAGTGCAAATCAGCAAAGATAACAGAATCATAACATTCTAAACACTGGCATAAAATAATAGAAGGTATGTCTTTTGTTTGCTAAAATTATTAATATATATACGGATGTGCTATGCGATTTTATTATTTTGCATGTGCAGTATATGTTTTCCAATTAAAGTAAAGCACAAAGTAATAAAAACTGCTCTTAGGATGTAGGAATTCCTTAATATCCAACAATATGCACATAAAAGTAAAAATGAATACCAAGGCACAGTCTAGTCTTCACAAACAGCAGGCAGTCAAAAAAGTTAAAACAGAGCTTTAATAAATCCAAATCTCTGTTATGGTCTAAAGAAGCAATGAGACACATTGTGAAAGCGCTAACCTTTGGATTTATTAAAGCTCTGTTTTAACTTTTTTGACTGCCTGCTGTTTGTGAAGACTAGACCGTGCCTTGATATTCCTTTTTACCTTTATGTGTATTTGTTTTACAATATTTTATATTATTATCGCTGATAACAGCAAAGAAGTGGCTGCTGGATTTTTATCTTCTCCACTGTTTTCTTTTATGCAGTCATGAAAATATGAATTTACGCAGCCCAATATGAATTAGCTCTAACAGTGTGAATCATAACAATTAGAGAAACTGCTGTCATCCATTTAAGAATTAGAATGTTTTTGAGTAACAATACATTCCCTGTCCATTGACCCATACTGCCTCATTTCTGCATTTCTGTATTTTACTAAACACTATTCATAACTGCTTAAAATGCCATTCATAGCCTCAGGAAGTCATTTTTTGACATCATATGAAAACAATGGCCAGGTTTCATATCTGGTAATGTGTATGATCACTTTAACTATGACCATGACAGATCATACTGGCAAAATGACAGACAACCACCCAACATTAAATAAAAGCAGGAACTGGTTTTACACTTATCAACAATTAGAAATAAGTAACTTTGCAAAGTTTTAAATATGTAAAGTGATGTTGTTTCAAAACATATATGCCAATTTGCTCACAGTTATGAATTTGCCATTGTGTTGCACATAACCCTGGAAAAAGACAGGTTCCACTGAAAAGCTTATTGCAGAATGATATGTTTGCATTGCTTTTCACAAATGTAAATTGTTATTTTTCACAGCTTTACCACAGAATCTCTAAATTATAAATTATAACAAAAATAGTCTCTATGTCACCATATAGGCTACTACAAGTGGATAATGTGTTTAATAAACTTTAAAAAGTAGTTCTAAAATATAGTTTCTATAGACTGGATCTTTACCCAAGAATCTCTAAATTATAATTTATAGTAGATTAGTATCTACATCTCCTTATAGCCTACTGCAAGTGCTGAATGCATTTTTCGAATGTTAGAAAGTAATTCTAAAATATAATTTCTATAGTTCATTGAAAGCACTTACTTGTGTCAATTTCAGTCACAAGAATAGGTTTGGAAAATTGGATTCGGAAGCCCCAAGGGTAGTCACCAGTTCCTTTAGCAATTTTCACTGTTCTCTCACGAACTGTTAAATTCAGCAAAACAAACATTACATTACAGCTTGGGGAACTATAAGTAATAACATTTCTATCAAATAAAAGTGATATTATATGCCTACAGGATAATAATAACTGATAGACTCCTATTATGAATCTAATTCCAGTACTGACAAAACAGCATTGTAACCCTGTGCATAATGTAGCAACATAAAATGGCTTTTATATCCAAAGTCTTGTCTTTCCGTACAATTATGACAAAGGCAGCTGCTCAGAAAAAAATGTGTTTACAGAAATATAGCTTATAGTATCTCATACAACCATTGCACACATTTTTTTTTTAATATATCAATACAGAGTTCATTCCCAAGTGATTTTTATTTGCTTTTGTAGTGTGACGTCCCAGAAATCTCTCAGGCTTCATGTTCAGAAAAACAATTGTTCTCATAACACACACCTACACTTGCAGTATTTTTCATCAAATATGTACTATTAGGTGTACACTCCTAATAAATTAGCTGAATCTTTTGCTGCTTTGTAACACAGTCTTCTGATAAGTTAGACATAAAATAAAATAAAACATACCATAGACATATATTTCTGACTATAGTACAGAACAAGACTGATTGTGGTTGTGCTCAACATATGTGTGCAACCTCAACCTGCTAATGCATCCACAGTTGTAGGGCACTCCTTCCATTGACATCAAGATCACTCCTCACCCAGCATGACAGCTAGAGTGCAGGCCAGAGCTTACAAATTAGTCTACCACGGGCTGGTGACCAGTGCTGATTAAATGCTGATGGCATATCAAGAACTGGTTTTCACAGAGGAATGTTCATAGCAAGAAACTCTGATAACCCTCTGTATTCATACTATTTTAAACATTGGAAACCATAGACGTGGATACTTATAAGTTGAATGAATAACTCTTTCCAGAAGATAATATGCACCCAAACTATGTGGGGGGCTGTACCCCCCACACCACCCTTACTATATATACTAACTCCAGGATCGTACTACAGTGGGGAACAGGGCATATACCTTTCAACAAAATGAGTTTCAGTCAAATGAGTTTTCAGTGAAGTGAGCTTTCAGTGAATTGTGCTCAGGCAACTGATTTTTAGTGAAATGAGTTTTCAGCGAAGAGTTTCAATGAAGTGTGTTTTCAGTGAAATGAAGTAGATCCATATATATATATATATATATATATATATATATATATATATATATATATATATATATATATATATATATATATATATATATATATATATATATATATATATAGCTTTCACACTATTCCAGGAAGTCTAAATATGTAGTGTAGATGAATGTATTAATATGAAACATACAGTCAGCAGTCAGAAAGATCACATCAAGCTGTGAGATGCTCTGTTCTAGACAATCTACACAGGTTGAAGTCTGAATCAATAGATTTTCCATTCTGTTTGCGGTTGCATTGAAAGTATTTTTTTAAGTTAGATAAACAGTTGTACTCTCTGAAAATCTTGGTTTTGTGCCTCCTTTTATTGCAAGTGTGTGAAAATGGAATCAGAAGCTGATATCTGTTGCATATAGGCCGTGGCCCCCAAACTTTCTGAATACAAATGAAAACCCCTAAAGATAGTTTTTAAATTTGCAATTTTACTTTTCTGTTGTAACAACAACTATAATAAGTGTTTACAGGATGGTCAAAAGCAAGAGAGATAGAACAATCATTGCGGTATGGAAGAACATATAACTTTAGTCTCCTCCTTCCCTCCTCTTCTCTCCTGATGAAGATGACATGAGATTAACTAGAGGAAGGCTGCCAGATACATGTAAATATGGAAGGGGATGATAGTTTCTGCATCTTAGAAAGTCAGACCTCTAGTATGCCTCATGATAGCATTACTCATCTTGCAAAAGATGGTTGCATTGATTAAGGCTTCCTTGAAAAAGGAGCAAGTATATTTTGCACTTCTATATATCAGTTGCAAACTTGTATTGTCATCACTAAAAATTCATTTCAGAACCCGGAATCTTATATATCTGAATATGAAAAGGGGTCTCTAATTTGGAAGATTGCCATAATAAAATTCTTTACACCCTTAGCCATTTAGAGAAATTTTCTACTCTGAAAGAAGTCCAAATTTTGTTGAAGATCTAGGATATCCAGTCTTAACAGGAGTTTGCAGGAAAAATAGCCAAATAATAAACTGGTTGAGACAGTAAAAGCATTGTTTAAATTTGTCCTTGCAATGCTTTTCTTCTTATTGTTGTGGACACAGTACCCCAAACCTTTCATCTTCACCCCACAAAGGGCCACATACCACGTTTACTAAATGTAGCATCATTAAGTGTGAAAGACACTTTTCAGGTTCTTCTAGCTGCTTAAATGCCATTTTCATGGCATGGGTATAATTTGAAAATTTTGGCTGACTTACCTAGAGAGGCCATGGTGAAAAGAACCAAAATAATAGCTAAAGTCAAATGCTGATTCAGTTTGACAGAAGATATAAAATGACATACCCTACTACTGTCATTTTTTCATGGATGTGAGCTAATAATTTACTCACTAGTTTTATTCCCTTTTAATTATATTTCAACTGCCTTCCATTAAGTGTGAGATTAACAATGTCTTTGCACCCAGTCTGGCTGGACATTACCCTATTTTTGTTTTGTTTTTATGTATCAGATACCATTATACTATTATTACCCCTTTTCTGCTCACAATTCCCAGCTGTGTGCATGCAGTGTGCGCACCATCTGGTTGACATGCCAAACCACATATCAGTATAATATTCAACTTCAGTACTAAATATATTATTTGTTATTGGATGCTATTGCCATTTTTGGTCTAATTTGGCCTCTCTAAATGTGATATAGATAGTGGTTATTCAGACTGTCTCTATATACACATGTGATTGCTTTTTCAGTGGATCATTTTACATAGTTTAGTAGTTTCAAGATAGGCCTATAGCTTAGCAATCTTACTTCAGTTGTTCATATCGTGTTCATCATTTGGTCATTAAAATCTTAATTTATGATACCATTCCTGAATATTTAATCACCCTGACTCTGAGTTGTTTACTTTTCCATTTGTTACAATTATCTTTATTTAACTAGCATTGTACCACTGGCCTACATTATTGTTACTGCCGTGCCTTGTTAGGTTTCTTATTTGTTTAGTTTCAATGTCATGTTTTAATGATCACCTTGTAAATTGCTATGTATTTCTAACACAATTAATGAAGCTCTACATCTGTTATTTGACCCAATTTGAATTCTGTCTGGTAATTTTATACTGAACAAGTAATTTGATAAAATAATTTGTATTATTATAATTATACAAACATCTACTAATATCTGTAACTTTGGTAGATACATACACACAAATATTTCAAGCATGGGCATTAATGCCCTTCCAGCCTGCAATATACCAAAAAGTGTGCATGCTGTTCTTAAAAATATCTAAACTACTACTTGCTTTAATGTAATTTGGTAGTCTGTTCCATGCATCAGCTGCTTTGTCAGAAAATCAATTAGTACACTTCTCATTCCTATAGAATCTTTTTTAATTTCTCCAAGTCTTTTGGGTTTCTAATACCATGATGGGACTTGACCCTATTCCTAATTCAAAGTATGATTAAAGTTCATGAAATTACTATTGTTTCAATCTTTGATGTCAGGCAGAAGTGCTCTTTGCAGCACCCACAATGTGCCCAGTAATGACTCCTGCAATTTGTATGGGGTACATGTACTGGTAACATATATTTTTATAAGACCCGTTGCTCCTACTACTACTGGAACTGTCTGGGTATCTTTCTGCCACATTGCTCTCATTTCTGCCTGCAAATCCTGATATTTTATGACTTTGTGTCTCTCTGTATGCAAGACAGGTTATGGCACACTAAGAGTAGACTGGCTAAACAAGAAAGGAGGTGGTGTAGCTATAATATTTAAACAGCATCTAAACATCCAGATCTTAAAATCATCAGCTCCACAAATAGGCAATGAAGAAATAATATATACCAGCCTCAAAATAAACCAAAACAAAACCATCAACATAATTGGATGCTACTTCCCACTTGGCCAAAACATCCCTCCACTAGAAAACCTCCTCAGCTGGTCTACCCACCATCTCCCCAATAAACTATCATTTTAGGTGATTTCAATATTGACTGTCAATCCTGTTCTGGCAACCATCCAACCCATCATGTAAACCTTCATGGCTTCACCCAACTAGTCCAGTCGCCAACCAGGATAAATAAAAACTCCAGCAAGCACACTACCGTGGACTGGATACCAGTCAGTAAGATCCCTCAGTCATATATAACAGGCTGCTTATCAGATAGCCTCAGTGATCACTCCCCAACATTCCTACTCAAAAAATACCTATACCAAGCTAAACCTGTCATCTACTGTCAAATACGTAAAAAACTAAACTTTAACCCACTCACATTCATTTCATCCCTCAAAGAATATAACTGGCATCCTCTAAAGTACCTCAGTCTTGATGACGCAGTTGAATTTTTTAATACTACCTTCCTGAACATCCTTAATTACCATGCCCTCATAAGACTTTCCAGAATCGAATTACAACCCTCCACATGGCTACAGAAAACCACTAAGTCCGAAATGAAAAACAGGGATAAAGCCTGGGAGCACTGGTGCAAAACCCCCTTAATTAGACAGAAATTCCTAGAACTACGCAATAGAGTCAAAAGCTAATAAAACAGGACAAATTCCAATAGTACCAGTCTGCCCTAGACTCCTCTCAACACAGCCCCAAACAATTCTGGTCCTCCATAAACTCCATCCTCCACCCAGGTAAAGTCAGTACCCCTCCTCCTAACATCACTCACTCCTCTGCTACCTCATTCAACACACACTTCACACAAACCATACTATCACTAGCTAAACAACACAACTGCCCTCCCCTACAACCCACACCTTCAACTAGTAATCTCTCCACTGCCTTCTCTTTTTCTCCTGTACCTACCTCCAACATAAAAAACTCTTAACTAAACTTAAGTCCACCAGATTAGCAGCAGACAACCTCCCAAGTGAATACCTACAAATCACAGTTGATGCTCTGGCCTACCCAGTATCCATCTTGATTAACTGATCTCTGTCAGAAAGTTACGTTCCCACACTGTGGAAAGTATCACATATAATTCCCCTCCACAAAGGCGGACCCTCCACAGAACTAACCAATTACCACCCCATAGCTATTCTCTCTCCACTCTCCAAAATACTAGAGAGATGCATACACTCTCAGGTCTCAGACTACCTCCTTACTAACAACCTCCTTTCCAATACTCAGCATGGTTTCCGACCAAACCATAGCACCACCACTGCCTTACTCTCCTTTACTAACACTATCCTTCAGCATAAAAACAATGGCTATCTCTCCTCTGCTACTTTCCTAGACCTATCTAAAGCATTTGACATGGTCCCACACAAACAACTTATCTCTGTCCTCAATAACCTATCCTTCTCAGAATCAGTCACCAACTGGTTTCAGAGTTACCTGTCTGACCGCCAACAATCCGTTGTATGGCAGAATGACATATCTCCCCAACTACCTGTCTCCATAGGGGTTCCCCAAGGATCCATCCTTGGACCCCTACTCTTCTCTGTTTTCACCAATAATCTAGTCTCTGCCACCAAACATGGCACACTCATACAATACGCAGATGACTCAACCATCATCTGCTCAGCCCAGTCCCTACCCAAACTGCAAAAAGTCACACAGGAAGCCTTTTCCTCTGTTGAAACTTGGTTATCCGATGCCCAGTTAATACTCAACCCAAACAAAACTAAACTACTCATCTTCCAACCCACCAAACATATTCAAAACAACTCTCACTTTAACATCACAGCAAAAGACAACACCACTATATACCCAACTGAACACACCAAATTGCTAGGAGTGGAAATAGACAATAAACTATAATTTGACATTCACATATCCCTGACCATAAAAAAAGTCCACAAAAAACTAGGAGTGCTATACAGAAATAAGCAAATTCTCACCAAAGCAGCAAAGATTTCAATAGCAAATTCCCACCTTATCTCCACCCTACTTTATGTCTGTCCAATATATACCAACCTAAGGCAATGCAATCTAAATAAGCTAGAGACCTGCTACAACAAAATCGCCAAATTCGCCACAGTGCCATCCTACCGTAGTCACCACTGTCTCTCAGTTGCTGAACTGGGCTGGCTTGAACTCCCTCACCTCCTTCAATGGTATCAACTGTCAGTCGCCCACAAACTAGTAAATCATCCACTAAATGTCCCATCCCTCCAGAATCTACTCCAACCCTATCGCACCACCAGACCACTAAGATCCAGCAACAAAAATCACTTGCAGATCACTAAAGCCAATAACTCTGCTGGTGAAGCACTATTCTCTTGCACCATAGCCAAATTATGGAACTCCCTCCCACCCACAATTACCTTCATACCATAATGCACCTACTTCAAAACTTTAATAAAAGCGCACCTAAAAACATGCTGGCTATGCCCTTGCAACTCCCACTCTAATATCCCCTTCCCCATCCAACCACTACCTTTCTTTCCACTCCACTAACTACCTTGATTATAGCAAGCTCAGATGCTCATAAGCCAGTACTTATTATACAGCGGGAACTTCTTCTTGTAACATTTGTTAATGTCTGTTATGTACTTCACAGATAAAGATTCTAGTTGTCTACTGATGTACTATGTTCTTCATCTGTAAATATGTTGTAAATAATTGCTATGTAATCCAGTGTAACTACTGTCTGTTTATTTTAACTGTGGAGCTTTTCTCCCCGGGCCTCCATCCAGTCGGACACTCCTAGTCAACAAATATAAATAAATAAATAAATAAAAATAAATAAAGACATTGTAGTCACTGGGTGTGGCAATTTCAATGATCAATGCTATTTTGTCTTGGACCACTATAAACAGTTTTCTAGCATCTCTCTTTTGAACTGTTGGTAATGGGTGATCCCATGTAATGTAGACTTCATCATTTTCTATGAAGTTTGGTGACTCATGTTTCCAGTGTTTTTCAGCTACTTCAGTACCATAATGTTTGCACAAACAGTCTTACCACATTATTATACCTTTCAGTATACAGTCCTTCTGCCATTACTATGACACAACCAGGTGTGCAACTGTTTCCAATTCTGTTTTACAAAACCTAGATTTGTCTGTTTCTCCCACATGTTCAATGGACTTTGCAAACCAACATGTACGTAGCCCACTATCTTGGACCACCAATATTAACCTTTCATCTCTTGATTTGAATTCACTTCTCCTTAACTATTCCTGTGTTCAATCCTGATCAACATGAGGTTCTTCCAGACATTTTCTACACTTGCAACTATATTTATGCATTTTCCACATTTCTTGCCTTCTCATCTGGTCCTTTACCTTGTATTCTTTCTTTTGTTTTTTGGCACGTTCAGTTGCTGCCTGATTTTTATCTACAAGTGAATTTAAACCAGTAGACAAAAGGTTAATATTGGCAGCCCAGGATAGTGACTACATATATGTTGGTTTACAAAATCCATTAAGCAAGAAACAAACAAATTAGAAACAATCACACATCTTGTTGCTAGGTGTGATACACTAATGGCAGAAGGTCTGTATACTGAAAGGCATAATAATGTGGCAAGAGTGTTGCACTGAGGATTGTGCAAACATTATAATACTGAAGTAGCTGAGAAGCATTGGAAACATCAGCCACAAAGCATTATAGAAAATTATGAAGTTTATATCACATGGGATCACCTACTACCAACAGTTCAAAAAAATAGATTCAAGAAAACCAGATATAGCAGTACATGAAAAGAAGACAAAAGTAGCATTAATCGTTAAAATTGCTGCACCCAGTGATTACAGTGTCTTACGTATAGAGAGACACAAAGTAATAAAACACCAGGATTTGTAGGCAGAAATGAGGGCAATGTGGAAGAAGGATACCCAGACAGTTTCAATAATAATAGGAGCAATGGGTCTCATGAAAAAAATAATTTACAGTCATATTTAGATATATTACCGATACATGTAACTCCATATGAATTGCAGAAGGAGTCAATTTTGGGCACATTGTGGGTACTGTGAAGAACACTTTTGGCTAATATCAAAGTCTGAAGCAATACTATGTTTATGAACTTTAATCACACTTTGACTTAGGAATGAGGTCTTTTCCTGTCATAGTATTTGAAACCCAAAAGACTTGTAGAAATTAAACCAAAGGGCTTTATTATGTGTTATTATTATTTACCATGGCAGAGCACTGATCTCCATGGGTCTTTTACAGATTCAGCCCAGGAGCACTGTCTGGATAAGTGACTTGCACAAAGTTAGGATTTATTTGTCCTATGAGTTAGTTTGATGAGAGTGTTTTTACCCTGCTGGGTGCTGCACCTCCTAATTTTTGCCATAATTTTCTTCCTTTTGTTATACAGTCTACTGATGTGATTCCACCAGGGGGGCTTGTTTTTTTTTAGTTAGTTCTGTGCTTCTTCCTGGTGGGTACAGCTGCCTCTATGCAGCTATTAACATTCTTGTATAGGGTTTCTGTGAATGGTTCCATGTAGGCAGCATTATTCTCAGGGTTTATGGGGGCTTGCAATTTTGCCAGGTTATCATTTAATAGTAGGAAGCTAGCCTTAGAGTAGTTCCTGAATATTCTAGGGTTAGCTGGGGTTCCAAGTTTTATTTTTACTTAAATGGAGACCATTTTGTGGTCTGACCATACCAGAGAAAACAGTACACTAGAGGGCGTGCAGCACTCTCCCATATTAGTGACGACCAGACCCAGTATGGTTTCACCCCCTGGTTGCTATACTGACAATCTGGTCTTGGGAGTTTGTGTTCACAAAATTCAGGAATCTCTGTGCCTGTACATTTGGTGTTGTATATGATTCCTAGTTAATAGTGTGGTAATTAAAGTAGCCCACGAATATGGAATTGGGTTAGATGGTGAGTGTTTCCATTAAGTTTAAATACATGGTATCAGTTTCCTGCGACACAGAGGGGGACCTATAGCTTGCAAGGAAGTGATATTGCACAAAGGCAGGTTATCTACAGACCCTGGAAACTACAGACCCATAAGTCTCACTAGTCTCATATGCAAAGTCATGGGAAGAATTATCATGGAAATGATCAATAATAACATAATAAACCTGCAAACACTGGACCCAACCCAGTTTAATTTCATCAAGGGCAGGTCAGGCCTACTCAGCCTGGTGGACTTCTTTGAGAAGGTCACCAAAGCAATGGATGAGGGCAAAATGCTTCACACTGCCTACTTTGACCTGGCCAAAGCATTTCATACATTATCCCACTCAGGTATTGTTGATAAACTCAAGTGCTTAGATACAAGCCCTTATGACACCTGGTGGATAGCCAGCTGGCTCACAGACAGGACCCAGGAAGTTAGAACTGGGGAGTCCACCTCTACAAAGAGGCCAGTCACAAGCAGAGTCAATCAGGGATCATTCCTCAGACAGCTCCTTTTTGGCATTTACTTCTTTGAAGTCAAGGCCAATATTAACAGTCTCTGCCTGACTAAATTTGCAGATGATTGCAAATTAGGAGCAATCATTGAATCCCCCACCAACACAAATGTTCTCCAGGAAGGGCTGACACAGACATATAACTGTTGTCAGAGCCATGGACTAATGCTAGGTGTAAAGAAATGCATAAGAGTATCCTTCAGGAAGTCATCCACACAACACATCCATAACAGTTAACCCAGTAGTCAGGGACTTGCGGACACACATAGACAGTAATCTACCCTTGACCATCACATGTCAACAGTAATGAGGAAATCATTCTATGTTGCACAACTTATAAACAAAGGTATGGCATCTAGGTCCAAGGAAGTCACTGTTCCACTGTATTTGGCATTCATCAGACCTATTACTGAGTACAACACCCCTTTTGGTATGTACCTAACTAGGCATATCCAACAACTGAAATGTCCACAGAGGTTCCTCACTAAAAGAATGTCCTATGCAGACTGCCTTAAGGCTCTACCCCTGTACTCCATCTCCTACAGGCTGTTGAGGGAAGGTCTATGCCTGACATACAAGGCATTGTCAGACCCACTTTGATGGACCTCCTGCATACATGTAAAACAACCAGCACCAGTATTATCATTTTAAAGACTAAAACCTTGCCTGTGATATAAATAGGACCTGCTGGATAAACAGGTATGTATCCCAGAGGCCACCTATTCTCTGGAACAGACTCCCCATCCATGTGAAGCACAGCTCTTCCCTAACCCAATTCAAGTGCAACTTGGACTGCTGGATGGGGAACGGGAAATTCATCCCCCGTTTGGCACCTGTCACTAATGGACACAGGCAGCATGTAAATTGTTAATCTCCAAAGCCCCTGCTTACACTTACCAAGGGTACAAGAACGTGTCAGAGATTTGGGATGCATGGCTAAGCTTAAAAAGGTCCTTGTGGTCATTAGCCTAGTGCACGCCTATGAACCTATCATCAAATGGGAATATAAATAGCACGTGTGTGCCACAGTAAAGAGTTCAGTACAATTTAAAAGGCAATAAAAAGCTAATCAGTGATCACAGTTAAATGAAGGCATGTTGTCCAATAGAATGCATGTTACTATTTCACTTCTTTCTGTATATGTACGAGTGAGCCCTAGTGCAGTTACCCTGCCTGAGAAGGATGGATGATACTCATCATGTTCAAATTTATGAAACTTAAACATTTTTGCCTTTATCTTTCCTGTTATATACATGTTAGCATATAACTGTGGTTTAATAAGCACACACCTCCACAAAAAGGTAAGAATTTCATTCTGGGGTCTAAAATTTTCTTATGTACCTATCACCAAGCAGAGCACAAATGACATACTGGACCATACTATACAAAGGGGAAGTTTAGTAGAAGGTATAACAAACCCTATCTAAGAAACATCCTATGCATGATTTTTATGACACTACCTTATATGTTGTTATCTACCACACTACTTTAGTAATCCTCCAGAAACCAACATTCTGGAATCTCTAAAGTAAAAAAAAAAATACTATGGTATTCTGTTAGAGAAATACTGTGTAAACAAAAAATTACCAGGTCCATTCCACATTAAAAAAAATATACTGCAAAGGCATAAGGCATCTATCCATCTAAAGTGTTTGTATTTTCTCTACATCCTGCCTGCCCACCTGAGACCAGCAGAAGGTGCCTTTCTGGAAGTGGATGTCCATTGTTCAACATCCCCCATCTACAGGCATCAAGCTCTCCCAAATTGTCTAGTACTGAATTTAAATGGTGGCACCCATCTCTCAAAATTAAAAACATACATATTATATACTTCTCGTTCAATGCTTTATTTGGTGATTTTGCACTTTAAATCCTTTTAAAGGTCACTAATATTTGAAATCACCTTGTCTACGTAGTTTAAGTTGTTTTGTGGTAGCATTGCACTGTAAAGAAATATTTTTTTCTGTTTTTACATTAAGAGGACTGGGATAGTCCATCTAGTGGTAGTCTACTGTATTTGAGTTGGGAAACACATAAGTGTAGTTGCTTTATGAGCCAAAGGACTTAGAAGCCATTCTTCTATATTTTTAGTATTTGTATAAATTTAGCACATTTGCTTCCCACCGCCCTTTGTTCAATGGTGTCTAGTAATGTCCTATATAGACACAAACACCAAGAAATCAAATTTTCGCTATACAACCACCTCTGAAGTTATACTTGTAACTCAGTGAGTGTAAGGCAGCTGCTTTGCATGTTAAGTAGTATAAAGCAGCTAGTTTGCATGCTGAGGAGTACTGCCCCTTGAGTTTAGTATTACACAGCCAAATCTAGTTTCTGGTCCTAAAGGCACCCTAGTCAGCCCACCATTAACCCCTCATGCACCACACCCTTGTAATTCACCCAATAAAGGACCTGACATATTGGATATGCACTTGTCCAATTTATCTGCAGCCAGTTTAGTGGATATGGGTGTATTGCGACAGTGTTGCAGTTGTCTAATGTTCACTAACAACTATTTAATCCTCAAAGAAACAAATACAGTATGTGAGAGATGTATCTACAAATGCCTCAGAAGGCAAAACTCTTGCATATAAATACTCATAACAATCTGGTTGTCAGAAACACACACACACACACACACACACACACACACACACACACACACACACACACACACACACACACACACACACACACACACTGCACCCACCACACAGAGCACAAACCCCACACATAGACCTTCTTAGGCTGAGGCACTTAAATGCAATCTTCTCAAACCCCAAAGACTTTCAAGACATTCCATCTTTAAAAATTCTCCTCAGCAAACCCAAAAGCACTCAACAGAAACATCTAACACTGCACACACAGCCACACCCAGTGGAGTCTCAACTACCAAGGCCATAAGACAAGCCACTACAATACCCAGGACTCTATTCCTAGGGGCTTCCTTGTACAATGTACTGATGCCCCACTCACCAGGCTGAATAAGGAGAAAATAGTTGTCAGTTGCATATCTGTGTCCAGGATCCAACAAGGTATGCATGCACTCACATCATTGCATCACAGGGACCAGCATGGTTCAGTCATAGTCCATGTAGGTGTAAATGACCTGAGCCATGTCTCACTAGACTTTATGAAGCGAGACATTATAGAGCTCTTGGACTATGTGCCACAGGATGGTATGTGCCCAGCACTGAACGGCATTCTATCTTCACCAAGGATGATGCCACAGTACAAACAGAAAATGAATGACTTTAATAACTGCCTTAGTTTTTGGTGCCATTCTAGGGGGATGCAGTATTTGTCAGCATGAGAGGACATGGTTACCAAACTACATTGCTTTGCCAAGGAGGGTCTGCACCTGTCCCCTCTAGACTTTTGAATATTGACTAAAATATTGTCGTTCCCCCACAGAGCCATTTTATGCAATGCCAAATTGACCTAGCAAAATCTACCCAAGGAAATCTAGAGGTGTTACCGCTCCATGCAAGGAGACTAACTCCCTCCAAGCTCACCTCACCTTGGAGAATATAGACATCTGCGCAGTTACCAAGACATGGTTTAAAGACACAGAGAGTATCCCAGCAGTGCAAGGCTTCATTGCGTTCCACACAATCAGACCAGCAACTGCACAGACAGGGACTAAAGCTGGAGGTGTCTCAAACTACATCAATAACAAGCATACCTCCAGGTTGGTTAAACAGAATGATGCGCTGGAATTCCTCCACATCTAATTTACCATAGAAAAAGTCCCACACCATATCCTAGCAATCTATAGGTCACCATCTATGTCCCAAGCAACCCATAGCTCCTACTTAGACATATTGGAGACACTCACCATTCAACCAAATACCATACTCAGAGGGGATATTAATTATCCCTCTATAAACTGGGAATCCTACACAACCCCAAATCTGCAGGTGCAGATTCCTAGACTTTGTAAACATAAATACTTTGGAGCAGTTAGTGCATATGCCTACTAGAGGTACAAACATATTGTACCTGGTACTCCCAAATATGGGAGAATGTTTTACCCCCCCCCCCCAGGTTGTATCCTCTATGGTAAGGTCAGAACACAAAGCAGTCTCCTTTGAAATAAGAATCAATTCTATTACCCCAGCAAACCCTATAACAGGAACTATTCCATGGCAAATTACCTTTTATTAAATGATAGCCTGACAAACTTTCAAGCCCCTTCAAACTCAGATAACACAGTGGCCTATGTGGAATTATTCACAAAAGCTCTGTATGACTATGTCAATGAGTGTGCAGAGGTTGCTGTGCCCAGAACTAACTCAAAAAACAAACCACCCTGATGGAATCCAAAATTAAACAGATTGTACAACAAAAGAAAGAAAGACATTGCTAAAATTAGGAAGTGTAACGCCAAAAAGTTAAAAACTCTCTCAATAAACTGAATAGACAACTAAGAGAACTAATTAAGTCCAAAAAGGCAAATTTTGAGGTAACTATACCATCCTAGCCCAATGGCAACCATAAGGCCTTCTTCAGCTATGTCCACAACCTCAAAGACATAACACAACAGTGTGCCAAACTGCTGGTAAATGGAACCATATTCACGGAACTGGGAGATAAGGACATTTTTCTGGCTGACAAATTTATCTCCAGGGTTAACCCCCTGTCACCCCCAGCTACCACCCAGGAAAGACCATCTAACATAGCCCTCTAGCTATCAGTAAGGACCAGGTCTTAGATGTGCTCACTGAGGCCTAGAATACACATACAATGACCCTCAATAGTATCCCATGATGCCTCCTAAATAGCCTGAAATATGACATATTAGGGCCACTGGTGCCACTATTCACCACACAGGCTTTAAGTCACATGACTTAAAGACTACTATAGTCATCCCTTTGCACAAGGGTGGAACATCATTGGATCTCAGGAACTACAGACCCATTAGTCTGACTAGTCTCATAAGCAAAGCCATGGAAAGAATTATCATGGAAATGATTAAAAATGGCACAGTTTTAAGTTTCTTGTATTAGAATTAGTGTCTGAAAATTTGAGGTGAGGGGACTTTAAGAATATCACTGAAAAGAAGGAAATGAAATGGATACTTCTTTTGAAAGGAAATTTATTTCCAGGGCTGAATGAACATGTAATTTTGAAGCCAGTTCTTAAGTCTCAGCCCCTTAAAAATTATTATTTAAATATCAGAGAGGTGTGTACCTTTTTCATGATATTATTGGTTCTGATAAGTTTTCCATGTCACTGTTCTAATATTCGTGTTTTTAAAGGGGTGTGTTGATACAGCACATCTTCACTGGCCAATTCCATATATATATATATATATATATATATATATATATATATATATATATATATATATATATATATGTGTGTGTGAGTGGTTTGTGTAACTTTTATATGGTCTGAAGAAGCGGGTTTGTTTTCCGTGAAAGCGCTTACCTTTTTTACTGAAGTTTATTAAAATTTTAAGCTGTGGTGTTCAGAGCTCCAGTTTTTCCTTTACATTGTGGAGTTGGTAATAAACTGGGACATTTTATTGGAGATGTTTTGTAAGGTGGTGGCATGTTTCTTTGAGGCTGCAACTATAACAGGTAGTTGAGATGAGATGAGATGAGTACTCCTTTGCCTATGGTAGCTTTAGCTGGCTTTGACAGAAGAGGTTCACCAAGAAAAGTAGTGTGTGTTGATGTTTTTGCATGTGTTTTGAATGTGTGGTTTACAAGACTGGTTTAGCCAAATGACAAGTTATTTGAAAGCTGTGTTTGCTTCTAGGGTGGTATTGTTAACATTTTTAATAATAAGGACTCTGGGTACTTTGGATATTTTTTTGGTTAGTTCCAAATAACATTGCTTTTGTTTTTGAGGGACAGAGTATAAGTTTCTGATTTATTAGCTAATGGTTCAGGGATTGGAGGTCATCTTGGAGCTGAGTTTGTATAACAGAATGGGATTTGTTTGACCCATAGAGGACCATGTCATCTGTGTAAAGAAGTAGAGGTATCTAAAGATGATCAGACGTGAGTTTGTTGATAAATATGGAAAATGCAAAGGGGCTAAAGTGGAACCCTGAGGGACTCCTTTCATAAAAGGAGCTGTTTCAGAGGTGGTGGTGCCTACTTTCACCCTGAAAGTTGGAAGTGTGGAAGTTTACAAACCAATGATTTGTATTATCACTACTGCCTATTTCAGTTAATTTGCCATTGATAAAACATCCCTAAAAGTTGAAACAGTCAGGGATTTGAGGACTCATGTATATAGTAACCTGACTTTTGACCAACATGTGTCTGAGGTTGTAGGAAAATCATTGTATGTCACTCAACTTATAAGAAAGGGCATGACATCTATGTCCAGGGAAGTCATAATGCCACTGTACTCAGCCATCATCAGACCCATCGAGTATAATGTGACCTTCTGTATGTACCTACCTCCATGCACAGGCAACAACTAGAATGTCCACAGAGGTTCCTCACAAAAAGAATGCAAGGTTAAATGCAATGCCCTATGCAGATCGCTTCAAAGCTTTATCTCTAGTCTCTGTTTTCTACAGACTGTTGAGAGGCAATTTATGCCTGGCATACAAGGCATCCTTGGATCTCACTCTGATGCACCTTTTACATATTCACAAAATGAACAGTACCATAACTACTAGACCTAAGAATTTAAAATGTGCTTGTTACATCAATAGGACATGTTGGATGGACAGGTATGTATGTCAGAGAATCCCCATTCTCTGGAATAGTCTATGTGAAGCACAGCCCTTCCTTAACCCTATTCAGGTGCAACTTGAACCACTGGATGGGAAATCAAAAATTCACCCCTGGTATGAGAAATATGTCTCTGATGGACCCTAACTAACATATACCCCTTAAAATAACCCCTATGACACAATAACTCATGGAATGCATGTAGGTTACATGGCTAGGCTTATAAAGGCCCCAGTGATCATTAGCCTACTATACACCTATGAACATAAGAACCTACGAAAAATAACAGTGAAACAGTGATGAAAAACATAATACATGTTTATGTTAGGGAAAAGGGAAATGGAAACCTGCTGCTGAATTTATATGCAAATGACATCACAATGTCAGCAAAATGTATGAGAAAGTGCCTTTGACATGGACCAATTATTGTTACTATTTCTACTACATTTTGCTGCATGTGTTCATGGTGTTGGTGGTGGAGGTATAAGCACATTAATATGTAGTGGGTGTGACATAAATACCACATCAGGAGCAGCATTCTAGGTAATGAGGTTGCATGACTCATTACTGCGTCTGTCCTTCTAATGATAACTGAGGTTATGGTACGTAGAGCTGTTATCACTCTCACTTTTATTACTGCACTTGATTTATTAGTGAACATTAGATAGTTTACAACACTGCCTGGAGCTGAAACAGAATACAATTAGCAGTCAGTCTTCACACTGCTGGTCATTTCCTGACTTTACACTTCAGCCTACGACAATTTACGAAAAACAGTTCAACTTTTATGGTGGCTAGTTCTAATATAACATGTTGATTTATAAAAATGTGCACTATACATATATTACTGGTGTAGCTTGTTTGTTTTTTTGTTTTTTTTATGCTGCATATATATTTTAGTGTGATTAATGCCATGCAGTCTTTTCTCTAATGACGGCATGATATATGATAGTTCTAAATATTTACAGTAACACTTTTTGATGATACTCCTGTGTTCATGAACTTTTAATTTGCTCATCTTCTTTTTCGCCCAGGTTTGTACTTTTTAAAGTGTGTTGTAACAACAACAATTTCATACCAAGTGTGCTTGACCAGACATCAAATATAAAATAAATAATTAAAACAATCCCTTTTTTAACTCTGGATCTGTTTATACTCAGTCTTAAGACAGATTGTTTTATGTTGCTGTTTTCATGTATTTGCTACTATAGCTTATTAGTTTGTATTTTGGTGTTTGACCTGTCCCACTGAACACCAGATGCCCCTTATTCAAACAGACCAGGATATTTGCACTTGCATTTTATAAAAGAATAAGTATAGTGCTTGCACCATTACTATGTGCAGATTACACGTTCACAAGTAACAGCTAGGCATGCCAGATGTACAAAGGCAGCAGTAAGTAAAGATACTCTGTGGTGTGTCTCTGTACTTCCAGAATTATTTATAAATATACATGCAGGTGGTTCAGAAGAAATTTCCTGAGCATTAGATACAAGAAGTACAATAAACCAAGGAAGACAACAGTGGTTATTGTTTTTCATAGGAAATCACTGCTGGTAGGATTTCTAAAGTGTGTGCCAACACTGACTCCCTTGTTTTGAGACATCTGTCTCTTCTTCAAGTTGCCACAGCTATGGCGATGCTAGGCATAAGGCTGGGTAGTGGGGAAGTGTAGGGGGCATGCCCCTCCAACAGAAATGGTTGCAGTTTAATTTTTACCCTTTTATGTTTAATTTACTTGTTTTTTGGTCTTTTGACTCTTCTGCATTCTGACATTTGATGTTCCGTACTAGAACCTTCATAAAACAGTAATATTACACTAGCCTACCTATGAATTTTAATGTAGGATACTTTCAAGAAATATCAGTCGATTAATACAAACAAAGGAAGGAAGGAATGTTGTAGCATAACTATAACTAATTTTAGAGTAGTATCTATGCCAGTCATTTTGCAGCAAAAAATATACCAGGTATTCCAAAGAATTGCTAATAAGCAGCTACTGGATAACATTCTGATTACAGGGAAACGACAGTACTAAGCCAACCTAAATGGGTATAGGTTTTGAGCAAACACAGACAACTACACTTTTCCAAAGGCAACATTTTGCATTGTGGGCATATGACTGAGAAATGGACCTTGTAAGTTACATGATAAGGTAACAGTTATACTACACCCATAGGTTGTCATATCTGAAACCATATATGACTCTGGTAAACTACTATCACATAGTTCAATGGATCTTCTTTACGGTAAATGTGTTCACAGAATGCATTGCTACAGAATGTGTATGAGTGGAGATGGATGAAGGATTGTAAATGTGCTTCAAAATGATGAACAAACGTGATCACATTGGATGACGTACTTATACACTTTGCTCTGTCTTTAACAATTATGCTGGCAGGTGACACTCACCTTACAGAATGGACACTGTTGCAGTGCATAAACTGCAATATAGTACAGAGACCTGACACAGTCACGTAAAAACCACTAATAACAGCTAAACAGAACAAGGATGGAGAAAATGAAGCACATTTAATGAAAGTTTATGTGGTGAACAACTATCACCAAGGAGACAGAATATTTTGCCAGAAATGCATAGGATGGCAAGGGGTCTGAATTACCCCAGCCCTTGCTTACCTGTACTGCTGAAAATGGTCAGCTCTACCATGGTGATGTAATCTTATTGACTTTGTGGCTCCTCGTATTGGCATGTGTGTTTATAATATTAGTGAATGCTCAGCCAAGACATGCAAAGCAATCTGAATGGAGTTAACAACTGAAAAGATGAGGGCTGTGCCTCCAAGAAATAGTTTGTAATAAACAATTGTCCATGATTTTGGGCCACAGTACGTCAAAATAATTGAAAGCATTAATGAAACAAACTGACATTAAATATTTTTATTTCTGCACCTAACCTTCCATCCACTAGTGGACTGGTAAAAAAGATTTGTACAAATTTCAAGAAGGCTATGAAAGCTATGAGCTTTAACTGTCCTTTTGGATTCAGTTTCAATTGTTTTTAAAGTGCTTATTTAAATAAACAATAGACAATGAATTAGTAAAACAGAACATAAAATTAACACAAATACACAATCATAGGATCATACGTGGTTACTAGGCTATTGGCCCTGACGCCCTTATAAGCCTAGCCAAGAGTTTAGCCCATGTTTAGACAAATCAGCACCCAATGCCCCTGTCCAGCAGCTACATGGGTGGAATCCCAGGAGTATATTTTCTGTTTCCTATCCAGTTATCCATGTTGCGCTTAAAAAGGGGTAAAGAGGTACTCTACTTGATGTGGAGAGGGAGTCTATTAAATAGATGGGGTAGTCTCTGGGACACAAATCTGTCCCTCCAGCAAGTCTTGTTGATGCCACAAACCAGGTTGAAGCCGCACATGTAGGTTACTCAAGTGGAGCCTGACTTGCGGATATGCAGCAGTCCCATCAAGGTGGGGTCCGTGATCACCTTGTATGCCAGATAGAAGTCGCCTCTCAGGAATCTGTATGAAACTGAGTAGAGGGTTTGGGCTTTTACCCTGTATGTGTATGGTAGATGTTTGAGGCCCTGGATTCTCCTGGTGAGGAACCTGTGTGGTCTCTCCAGCTGCTGCATGTGCTTTGCAAGGTACATGCCGAAAAGGGCATTGTACTCAATAATGGGCCTTATAAAGGAAAAATACCGGAATTATATGACATCCTTGTCCCTGGATGAGATACCCTTACTTATGAGGTAGGCCATGTAGAAGGATTTCCGTACAACGGAAGAAACATGGTGGTCAAAAGTCAGGTTGCTATCAACCTGGGTGCCCAAATCCCTCACAACTGATTGCTTGCTTAGGACATTGTTATTAATGTGATAATTTGTGGGAACGTCACTCTCCCCATAGGGGAAGATGATGCATTTTTTGGTATTCAGCTTGAGGCCATGTTTCTGGCAACAGTCATTTGTCTGAGTAAGACTCTTTGGAGGATGTCCACATCACTAGGGGAATTGATGACCGCACCAAGGTTGCAGTCATCTGGAAACTTGGTCAGCCATAGGTCACTGGTTTTGGCCTGCACCTCAGAAAAGTATATTCCAAATAACAGAGGCCACAAGATCGTACCCTGGGGTACACCGCTTGTTAGGGTCTATATTAGAACACAGAACATTCAAAATTTAGAGTGTTCTAATATCAACCCATTTTCAGCGAACTCTGAAAATATCGAAAAAACAGAAAACCAATTTTTTTCCTAGAGAAAGAATTCGGCTGTCCGCTTCTGTTACTTCAGTATTTTGAGCGCTGTGGTGGAAAGTTGCGGGTCGGGTTCAGGTAAGTGTGCGATTGTTTGGACGTGAGGGTTAGGGCAGGTTAGATGAGTTAGGGTTAGGGCGCGGGTCAGGTAAGTGTGCGATTGTGTGGACATGAGGGTTAGGGTGGGGTAGGTGAGTTAGGGTTAGGGCATGGGTGAGGTGACTGTGTGATAGTGATGGACCTTAGGGTTAGGGTTTGGGTTAAGGTAAGTGGATAGTTAGTGGTGTGTGTATAGTTTAGTGTATGGTTAGGAGTTAGAGTTTAGGTGTATGTGAGGGGATTGCTGTTTGTTTGGTGTGCTTGTGTTGTGTGTATGTGTTTTGGAACAGCAAATTTACTGCTTGAGGTGGCTTCCCCTATTTTGACAAGGTGGGTTCTATCAGTGAGCCAGTTTGCTACCCATCTGGTAACATATGGATTGATGCCTAGTTGGGAGAGTTTATCTATTATGCCTGAGTGGGAAATAGTGTCAAAGGCTTTGGTCAGGTCAAGGTAGGTGGTGCGCATCGTCTTCCCCTCGTCCATGGCTTTGGTGACTGTCTCAAAGAAGTCGACCAAATTTAGCAGACATGACCTCCCCTTGATGAAGCCAAACTTTGTGGGATGAAGTGTTTGGAGGTTGCCAATGTCCTTGTTAATGAGGTCCACAAATAGTAAAAGCAGGTCAAATTAAAACTTAATAAACGTTATACAATTTGTAATAAAGATAAACAAAACGAATGAGCTGGATGTGAAACAAGTGCCTTAACAGTCTGTGTGAACTAAAGCTGCAGTTGGGGGCATGTGACACTTTCAAATGAAACCACAAAGCTTAAATGTAAACATGGTTCCTGGCTTATGCATTTGATTCTGTTTTGAGTGAATTTACCCCAATAAACAGGGAGTGACTGGGTTTGGTACTTTACTTTAACTGTAAGCATCACCTGTAGTGAAGTGAAATATATTTCATAAGGAAAAAAATAAAGTAACAATCACAAAAAACTCTGAAGTTAAACCTGGTATACTAAAAAGCAGTAAATTAACTTAGTTTCATACAAAATGACAGATTTAGATAGCCAGTTTTAACTTCAGTTAAACTCTGATGAGTTGGTGAACTATAGATAAGGTCATCAGATGAAACAGAAACCACAAGCTCTTACAACATAAGATATAATTTCTGGGGTTTTTTTTCTAATTTCATACTGATACAAACAATATCTCAGTACCTCAGTACTATGCCAACAATACGTATGCATGCTTCTGGCGACAGCTGTGGTGCATATGTCCAAACACAAGTGTGAACTGGTATGGTGTCACACATCTGACAAAGGCAGTGGATGACTGTCTTTGGACAAAACATAGACAACTTATCTTTTTAATCCTAGTGTTTGAACTCCAAGTACCTCATACAACTATATATCTGATGTTTTGGTGACTGTTAGCATTTTTGAGATATGTGATTTTTTTTGTGAGCAGAGCTGCTCTGAGTGCTCAGCATTCCACCTTGTTACATCTTGTTGTTGGTTTGTTACAGATTGATACATTGTATGTACAGACTGATACTTAGCCCTGCTACCAATCACTTTGGCTTTATATGCAGAGTAACTGTCAGAGCTCCATAGACACCATATTTTTTGCCATTATTCTTGGAGATATTTTCCAGATGTCATTATAAAATGTTTGGTTAACCTTTTACAGACACTGTCTATGTGCTACTTAAAGACATTGACTTTCTGCTGGAGTGTTTCCATCATCTTTAGTGTTTATTTGCATTTCCTATGGATATGATTAATTTTAGCAACAGTTATGGTGCAGCAAAATGATTTGCTCTTGGTGTCTTGTACTCCATGTGCATTAATTACTTTGGAACCTTTGTTATCTTCATTCTGAATTTTAGTTTGTTTTTGTCTTCATCAGTGAACAATGGAATATTCTAGGTTGCTGAAATGGTGACTATTGTAACCTTGGACACTGATGGGATGGCATCCTATCAGTAGATTGTGTATAATTCAAGAGGCAGCTCGGTCTGATTATTAAATAATTGCCATTGTGTTGTTATTTTGGTTATTATTTTAATCTATTTTTGCTTATTGTTTTAATCTAGTTGTTCATTTGCTTTAATCTATAATATATCTTTGGTATTGTTTCCAGAGTTCCTGCACTTTATTTAACTCCATGTATTTGTTTGGAGTGTATCATTTCAGAACTCATGTATACAAACGTGAGTTTAATGGATCTAGACTGCTAATCAATTTGGTTTCATGAAGACCATGTCCCATTTCCAAAACCCAGTAATCTTCTTTAAAAAGAGACTAGAGGCTGTGGACAGTGGGTCAATGTGTGCATACTGCTTATCTCAGAATAGTCACAGCTTTAAACACATGCTAGCATTACTGAAAAGTAGCAAATTAATTTAGCCCTACACCATCTTCTGTTTTGTAAATAGGCTGCTCCACAGATCCCAGGTCATGCCAGTTGCTGGTACCCTCTGTGGACGAGAAATGGTAATTAGTGGGGGAGCACAGAGATTAGTGCTGGGCCCTCTGCAATTTAACATTTATTTTGTAGGTATCGAAGCTAATATCCCAGAAGTGTGGTTGACTAAGCATGGTAATGACTGCAGGGTGGGCAATGTTATCTGCTCATTTAGTGATACTAAACTGTTCCAACAAGGGTTGGAATGTACACATACCTGGTGCACTGAAAATAGCCTAAAGGTAAAAGCAAAAATAGTGCACCCTGGTAGTATCTGGAAAAAAAAATTTTGCTGTCACCTCATTTCTTATAAATGGAACTCCTCTTCAGACAAATATGGTCATAAGGGACCTGGGTATTTATGTAAGTGAACAACTATCTTTTATGTTTCCACCATACGTGGAAAATCTTTCCATCTAGCCCAGATAATTTCCAAAGGAATATCTTCAAGATCCAAATAAGTCATCCTAACACTGCACTCTTCCCTTTACAGACCTATCATTAAATACAATGCCCCCTTTTGTATGTACAAATCTGAGCACATCGCTCAATAGGAAAAGACCATAAAGACTTTCTAGTCAAGAAAATTATAGGCCTTCAATCCTTCAACTATCCCAACAGACTAGCATGATTCTCCTTTAACTCAGTAGTCTACTGGCTGCTCCAAGGTGCCCCACATCTCATTTTTTTCAGCCATGAAAGGCCCAGTTTTATTTGACCTCCTATGGCCCTAATCTACACCAACAAATAAACTAAACTAGATGGAGTGAAAGTCTTCTAAGTCAACATATTCCTGGTCTATGGAATAAGTTAGCACTACAGGTCAAACAAAATACTAACTTAACTATCTTTAAGGTTAGTTTAGATGACTGGATTGATAGACACAAATTTACAACAGAGTTATCATGTACAGCTCTGCTCAGTTTGGGAGGTAAGCACTATTAAGTGCTTGTAAAGGGTGACAAGAACTTTTAAGTGTGTCTGCTTAAAGGTGCATCTGGCTAGGTATCTTATGCTCCCTGCGATCACTTGTCCAGCATTGTTCCTATGTTTCTCTGTGATGAATTTGTTTGTTTTAAATTATAGTATATGTGTGGTATGGAAGAAAAAAACGCAGCAAGATTAGTCACATGGAGGTGTGAACATTGGCTCCAGATAATTGTCACTACTGAAGTGACACCCCAACCTCATATGTAAAATGGGAAAAAAGGAGTTGCAGCTGGATTATACACATTGCTTTACTATGATGTTCCATTTAAGGTTTAGGAAATAAGCACTACAATAAATTCAAAGTTGAATCAGAAGTGATGTTGTTTTTGATTTAAAATTGATGCTTTAGATTGTATTTATTGAGATCAGATGTACAGAGATAAATGAATGGTATACATATTCAGCATATGAATTAGAAGCCACTAAAGCATTTAGGTGTTGGCTATGTACTATTCATCTGATAAATGGCTATTGTGATAAGCTGTTTCAACACGTTTTATTTCATTGTTGATGTGGCATGTGGAGAGGAATTGTAGACCAATTAAGACATGTCCATGGACTAGGAGCAGTAATTACATGAAAGAGTTTTGAAGAACCACCTGCAAAGAATGAAAACAAAACAGTAATAATTGTCCATTGTCAATAATAGCTTTGGAGGCAATGCAAATGAAACCAAAGCCATATAGCAAGAATGATGTCTGACCAAACTATTAATTAAGACCAGGAACCTTTCTAAATGGATATTATCAGACACTCTTACGCCTCATGCATGATGACTAAAAGGCCATCTGTTTGACCTCAACTTATTTGAGACAGTTGGCTGAATAGATTGCAACCCAGAAAGGATGGAAAACCAGGTATTTTACCAGAAAATGATTAATTATGAAAGTCAAGCCACATCATCAAGTGACCAAATGTGATACCATTCCTCACAGAAGACATTCCAAAGGGCCTGTTCAGATCCCTGATTTAAACTCAGCTAAGCCACACAGATGTTACCTTGAGTGCCTAAGGAGACCACCTCATATACTATAGTAACAGTGATCAAGCATACTTGTAACTATGAAATATGAAATATTTGTAACTATGAAATATTACTAGAACTAACAACAAATGAAGTACAGATAAACATATATTTGTGCTGTATATTATTATATCAAACAAAACAATAGTGGTAGTGGCTCAAGTTGAAAGACATCGGTTTGGAGAAAGTAATATCAATGCTACTTAGAAAATATCGGCATTTTGAGAATGTAATTTAAAATGACTAATTAATGAGTAAGGAGGGAATAATGCCCAACACATGCAGGACATTTTAGGGAAAGTAATTTAAAATGACTAATTAATGAGTAAGGAGGGAGTAATGTCCAACACATACAGGACATTTTAGGGAAAGTAATTTAAAATGACTAATTAATGAGTAAGGAGGGAGTAATGCCCAACACATACAGGACATTTTAGGGAAAGGAATTTAAAATGACTAATTAATGAGTAAGGAGGGAGTAATGCCCAATACATGTAGGACATTTTAGGGAAAGTAATGGAATGTTCATGGGTATTGTGAGGCTCAACAAAGGTGCATAACAACTTTTTTCAAGGAAATGTGTGTGTGTGCAGGTGCTTCCTTGATATTTAGCTTGCCTAAGAAATATTGCAATGTTATCAGGCCATCATCATGAAGTGTCCTAGTGTGTAGCATGGCAGAGTTTAAGCAATGATCCATGAAGCTATCAAGAAATAAAGAATTATGGAATGATGGACATGAAAAACAAACCACGCTACAGCATCCAGCATTGCTTCTTTTGTGGATTTGTAATATAGGTAAATTTTAAATGCATCAGTGCTGAAATATTAGCCCCATATTTTGGCAGAGTTAAGAAGCACATTTTTGGCAATGGCAAAAGGTAAAGTGGTGGTAGTTTCATTTTCCTAGTGGAATTTTGTGAGGGAGTGATGCAGAATGCAGCATTCATTCGTCACAACGTGATTTCATGGACGTACATACCTAACAATCAAACAACTGTAACTGTTCCATCAGCTGATGCAATGACAATGAATATCCTGTTTTGTGGAACTCCTAAGGACTGCAACATTACAAACTTTTAATGTTAGAATTAAAGTTATTTCAATCAAAAATATTGGCAATATATTTCATAGACAGGTAAAAGTATGTTCCCTCAGTACAATGATTTGACTTCACACTATATGACTAAAACTGCATTAAGAAACATGAGTAATTACTTCTCAGCTAGAGTATGATGAAAGTTTCAAAACTAAAAAAAAGTCCCCAATGAGCTGAGCAAATAGAGAGAATGGTATTGTTCAGTCTTTAAGTGCTGTTCAATTATATATATGAAACTCTTGTCTGTTGTGATATAATTCTTCCCTTCATTCAGTTTGCTAAGTTTTGCTAATGAACTGAAATGTGAGAGGTACCTGGCTCCCAGAAATGTAATGAGATTTATCTATGTATATTGAAAAGAGAAAAAATGTATTAGCTTGTGTATTCATATTATACCTAAATAGTATTTTGTGTTGAGTATGGATTTGGCCATAAAGGAGCTGAGGTTAGTATCCAGTTCTAACTAGTGAGGACCTGTTCATTTCCTACTTATTCCACTATAGTTTCAGAAAAATCGAGGTTGTTTAGCTGTTCATATGATTACTGGTATACAGTCTTACATGGAATTTGTATTACTTAGTACAGGTTTGTTAAAGCTTATGAACCAAGTAAGGTACCAATATATTTTTAACTTCTTTTTTTGGTTCTGGTGTCTGCCTAGTATCAGATATTTTCAGTAACTGCAGGCCCATTCAATCACGTGAAGATACAACTCCTAGCCCATTTATTCCTGCAGGGCATTTTGCTTTAAGGCACCAACCTTTGATATGAGCACTATATAGTAAAACACCAAACGGAAAAAAGAGCCCAAATAAAAACTTGTACCAAAGCACCTTAGGGGTGGACAGTGGGAACTTTCCCTTGAGTTAACAGAATTTTATTGGATTATAAAGTTGCAGTCCAATATACTACCCAGTATCAATAAGTATTTGTCCCTGATCCCTGTTCTCAAAAAGAGAGCTCTTGAACTATGATAAACTAAAATAAAATACAATTGGTTTTAGAACAACCAAGTAATATTTATTGGCAATATAGTTAGTTATTTTCAATGGTTACATTAAATATAAGTACATATTATCAGCATGTGTCTTTAGACACTGATTGAAGTGGAGTAATTAAGTTAATTATGTAAATTATTTAGGTCATCACCTTTTGATTATAAAAGGCTTGTTTTTAGAGAGTTTTAGTTCTGAAGAAGTCTCTATCAAGTAATCAAGACAAAAGTGCTTAACTTTTTGCTAATAAACTGCTTCTGTTTGTAACAAAAGGACTGGCTCATCTATTTGAGGTATAGAGATTATGGTGTGATCCACTAAATGGCCTGGTTTGTTTTATATGAGCACTATATCACAGCAGTGGCCTATTATACCCTCTCTCAACATACACATACTTCCACACAAATTCAAACACACACACACACACACACACACACACACACACACACACACACACACACACACACACACACGTGCGCGCACGCACACACATGCACACGCACACACACACACACACGCGCACACAAACAAATACTGTAGAGGGCTACTATCACTGGCTTACCAGGGTCAAATCTATGTCCCCAATCCTGGCTATGTTCAGTGCCTGGAAAGTCTGTAGTTGCATAGTGGCAATCAGCCAATAAAATACACCAGCCCCCCCTCCCCGGATTGGTGAGTCAGCATTGGCTGCTGAGTCCCAGCTTGTCATGCTCTGCTCTTCTAACACCTGAGCCAGTATTCAAATTTTGGTCATCTAAATCATAATGAGGATTTTTTTCTTGTATGCCACAGAACCAGACAGGTGTTGAACTCTTTTGTCAAGATATAACACATGCTTTTTTGGGGGGGAAACATTTTATAAATTATTAGAATGTCATCATTTGAAAGGAATATGGAGGAAGTTAAAGAAGAAAATGGGAACCAAATATATTTAGACTACCTCCGATGTGATAATCAGTCATGGCAAGACTGTTGTGAAATTCTGAAACAGTTTTTGTTACCACTGAAATTACAAATGAAAACAGAATGTGAGCAATCCCTTCAAGAATCTTATA
This sequence comes from Protopterus annectens, assembly GCF_019279795.1. Lineage (NCBI taxonomy): Eukaryota > Metazoa > Chordata > Ceratodontiformes > Protopteridae > Protopterus > Protopterus annectens. Next base: position 327,716,497 of record NC_056730.1, read on the forward strand.
GTTTAAATAAAGGCCTCCTGACTTATGAGAAACTAAATAAAAAGGCATATATGTAATTAGTAAGCTTCAAAAATATATTTCAACCATAAAACTAGTGAAATAATTTATAGGTATGAGTCTGAATCATGTTTAAGAAAGTGTAATGAGACATTCCCGGAATTAAGAAACGCTATGGCTGCAATAGTGACTCGATCTCTTCTGTTTATTGTCTATGCACAATAAGCCAGAATGCACATTAGCAATGTATGCATGTAGGCAAGACTGTGTAAAGAGCAGCTCACTAAATATACCTTTTGCAACTGCAGCAGGGATTGCAAGTACTAATACGGTGCATCTACAGCAACCCGCACCCACACAGCAACCTGCACTGTTGCTGGAATGTTGTGCCGGTCTACCTCCCACCAACCACCAGAGTTGCTTGCTTTGTGGATGGCATCACATTTAAGTCTTGAAGTACAAACCAAAAAAGAAAAGGCTCCCTAACAACCTTTACAGGAAATGAGACCCTTCCTTTAAGCAACCCGCACTATTGCTGGAATGTTGTGCTGGTCTGCCTCCCACCATCCACGAGAGTTGCGTGCTTTGTGGACAGCAGCACATTCAAGCCCTAAAGTACAAACCAGAAAAGAAAAGGCTCCCTAACAGCCTTTAAAGGAAATGGGACCCTCCCTTTAAGCAACCCACACTGTTGCCGGAAGGTTGTGATGGTCTACCTCCCACCATCCACCAGAGTTGCTTGCTTTGTGGATGGCACCACATTTAAGTCCTGAAGTACAAACCAAAAAAGAAAAGGCTCCCTAACAGCTTTTACAAGAAATGGAACCCTCCCTTTAAGCAAAGTATGTCTAGATTTTACCTTAGCAAACATTGCAGACCTAGTCCTATCACTTATTAACTGATATTGCTAATAGCTGCCAACTCAAAGATTATTTTACTGGCTTTATACTTGTTCTTGAGTCCCAGACCATACCAGGGCTAGCAAAATCCCTAAGGTCTCCCGGAGAACGTTTGCCTCCCTATCCTTCTCTCTCAGTCCTAGCAATTTTCTCTCACTGCCCACTAGAGGGCACTATACCCTAAGACAAAGCAACTTGCCTAACTGGCCCACCTAAGCTACCCCTGAGATGCCTCTACACTATTCCAACTCTAGTATTTTACAGTGAAATACCTACTTTTACCCAGTAAGCCCCTGCCTCATCAACTGGATATTGGGCCTAAGAGCCTGAACTCTCTGCTTCCACTGTCCCAATCCCACCTTCACCAACCTCTAAACTTTAGGCTAGCATACCCTTCTGCATATATCTACATAGACTGATTGTTTCTGGACCATCCACTTACCTCATCCAGCTGGGCCAGTCCGCACAATTAGTCCTCGCTTTGCTCAGGCTCACCCTGCTCCCGTACCATACCCCCATTCCCACCCACCCCTGATATAATTTCCTTTATTCTCTCCTTCTGTTCATCATTCCTCCTAAACCCACCTTCTGACCACAAATTACCAATCACATTCTCCCCAAATATTCCACCCATTACCCCTCCCCTTCCTCCACATATTGACCTAGCCCTAAGTCTCTCCTCCACATGCCAGCAAACTATAACTCCTTTTGCTCATACTCCTTAACCATATTTAAACCTGTATCCCCTCAATTCCTGCAACTATCCTCTCTCCATCTACTACTAAACATGGTTTCCTTCTCCTTCTTTCTAGCACTTCTAATTACTTCTACACTATTTTATACAACCTCTCCTCTTACAGCTTTCCACTAAATCCTGTCCTTAGGTCACCTACCTATATCTATTCCCCAGTCTTCCCACAACCCCCTCTTTCACCCATGACAGTGCCACCATCTACTAAATCAATATCAATTCCTCTAAAAAAACAGTTACATGGAAATCAAAAACCCTGAAAGGAAAACCAAAATACTACCTTATTGCCACCCCCATCCCACATCCTATCCCCAATCTCCTCTCCCTTCTACTCACAGGTGACATTCCCCCCAACCCTAGGCCTAGCCTCCCCTACCCTCATGATACCACCTCCACTCAATCCATCCATCCCCACCCTAATATCCCACAAAACACATCTCTCTATACTCCATTTATATGAAAAGCTTAATCAACAAAACTACTGAATTCCACTCCTGGATATCTCAACACTCCCCAGACATCATTGCCCTCTGTGAAACATGGTTAAAACCCCATATACCGGACAAAGATAAACTCCCCCCCCCCCCCGGCTATAATATCCTCAGATTAGATAGAACAAAGAAAAAAGGAGGTGGAGTAGCCATCATGTTTGCTAACCACCTTACTCTAACCCCTCTATCCATCCCCTCCCCTCCTACCTCTCAAACTGTAAGCTAAACACCCATACTTCATTAAATGTGTGCACGATCTATATTCTACCTAGCAACAACATTGAAGTTCTTGAAAATATTCTTTCCTTACTCTGCAATGACCTCCCCAATGAAACCACACTCATGGGTGATGTCAACATAAACTGGTTAACTCTCTCCTCTGAATCCCCTCCTCCTACATTAACTTACATGGTTTCACCCAGCTAATATCCAACCCTACCTATACTACCAAACCTTCTAATCAATCATCTATCCTTGACTGGATCCTAGTATCTCACCCCCATAAATATCACTTCCCTGAAACCTTGCTCAATACCCATAGCGACCACTGCCCAATTAAAGTCCTCCGTTTCAATCCTCATATGCGTAAACCCCATAAGATCAAAGCATGTTGCAGATTGACAAATTTTAATTCTAGCATGCTAAACAGCTCTCAGCTATCAACTGGTCATTCCTCAGACACTTACCTCTTAATAATGTCATACAGGAATTTAACAACATATTCCTAAACATACTCAACTCCCTAGCCCCCATACGTAATGTAAGAATAAAAGCAGCCATATCCCCTTAGTTTACTAACTCCACCTGCTCCCTGATGGCACAGAGATAAAACATGGAAACTCTGGTCTAAAACTAAACTCCCCTCCCACTTCCAACACTAAAGACACCTATGTAACCTCACTAAAAAAGCAATTACTAATGACAAGAGAAACTACTATAATAACCCTATAAGTCACACCTTAATAACCCAAAGAAGTTCTGGCATACTGTTAATCAAATCCTCCATCCTGGCAAGCCTTCCTCTCCCCAACCTAGTCCTTCAGGTACTCCTCTAGACTGCAACTAACATTAAGGCCTATTTCATAGACTCCACTAGCAAACTAACCAACCATCCTAATACCAATACTGTCAATGTCCCTACCAACAACCCTCTTAAACCCTCAAACTCATCCTCACCCTTCTCCCTAAAAAATGTATCCGCCAACTACATTAAATCCCTGCTACCTAAACTTAAACCTTGCTCCCACCACTCTTTCTGCAGAAAACAGCCATCTTCATTGCATTGCCCATCTCTGTTCTCATCAAAAGATCCATTACTGAGGCTGAAGTCCCTACAACTTGGAAAAAGTTCTATACCTTATCTATCCATAAAGGGGGTAGCTCTATTGAACTGTTTAACTTTCAGCCCATAGCAATCCTATCACCCCTTTCAAATATCTTGGAACAATGTGTACACAAACAAGTCTTACAATACCTCATACATGAGAAACTAATCACCCCTACCCAACATGGCTTTTGTCCTGGACATAGTACCTCTACAGACCTCATTTCCTTCATCAACTCCATCTCACAAGCTAGAGACCAGAACAAACTTGTATCTTGCCTCTTTCTTGACCTCTCAAAAGACTTTGACATTGTATCTCACCCCCTCCTCTTAAACAAATTCTCAAAACTCAACCTATCTTCCTCTACTATCTCCTGGTTCTCTAGCTACCTCAGGAATGATCTCCAATCAGTTAAATGGTTCTCAGCTATCTTCCCTGAAATTCCCGTAAAGATGGGGGCCCCTCAAAGTTCTATTATGGGACCACTTCTCTTTAATATATTCACCAACCAGTTATCCATATCTACACCACAGTCATCCCTAGTACAATATGCTGATGACTCCACAGTCATCACCATAGCCAATGCTCTCTGTCCTACATACAACCCAAAACTCCATTCAATCTATTGAAACCTGGCTCAACAAAAAAACAGTTAATTCTAAACCCCAACAAGACTAAACTTCTGCTCTTCATTCCAAAAACTATAAATCATCTCAAACCTTCTTTCTTTATCACTTCCCTCAATAACATACCCATCACAGTTGAAAATCATACCAAATTACTCAGGGTCATTATTGATGACCAGTTGAAATTTGACCTACATGTACTCAGTAACATTAAAAAAAAAACAACCAAAAAGTTGGACTCCTCTACAGAAACAAAAACTTTTTATCCAGTAGAGCAAGGATACCCCTATCCCATGCCTACCTACTACCAACCCTACTATACGGCTGTCAAATCCTCACCAACTTACAAACCACACTTCTCACCAAACTGGAATCCACTTACAATAAGACGGCCAAATTTCCTGCTGAGCACCCATACTATTCTCACCACTGCTTAACACTCAGAAAACTAAGCTGGTTAGAGCTCCCTAACTACCTTCTCCTCTCTCAGCTTCAGATAATTCACTCCATTCTACAGCAGCCCTCTTTCTCTCCCAGCATTTACTCTATCATCTCTCCCTACACCCCTCCTAGAACTCTTCAGAGCTTAGAATAAACTCTCATTTTGATATGCAAACCAAAGATTAACATTGACAAGAACCTCTACAACTACTCCCCAGCTAACAACTGGAATAAACTTCCATTGCACATTTGTAATATTAAACCTAAATCCCAGTTCAAAAATGCAGTAAAAAATCACCTAAGCAACACTAGACTATGTCAGTGTAACTATCCCCCTGATTGACCTGATTGTCCACTCCCACCTTGTCCTCCCTTTCTGTACTGCTGTGACATCTAACTCACTTTCATTACTACTTTATTTCTGTATAATACTCATTCTTCATATAGCCTCTTCACCATCCACCTGCTTATTTTTACTATAGACTCATATAATAATTCTTGAGCCTTTTTCTTGTCTCTGCTAAACACAAAGTGATAAATGCAAATATTCTAATTGTATCCTCTGTACCCTGTGACTGTACTAGATGTCCTATGCTAATATGTAAAACTAAAGCCTCTCATGTTAAACTAAGATTAATATTTTATGATGGGAAACTATTGTTTAAAGAACTATACTATGTACTATGTTAAACTAAGAATATGTTCTCCGATGGGAAAATATTGTTTAAAGAACTATGTACTATGTTACTTTAGTTAGATAATCAAGTGTCTATTGTCTTTTTTGTGGAGCTTTTCTCCCCAGGTCCCTACTGAAAAAGGGCTCTGACCCAGTTGGACTAACCCAGTCAACAAATGTAAAATAAATAACTAAATATAAGCATTCTCATTGGTCATTAAAAATCAAAAACAACCACCATCACATGATATCTTATAAAAGTTGGTCATGTGACAAAAGTGATTTCTTCTTTTTTTGTCCCTAAAGACATGTTTAATACAAACTTTTAACACAAACTATTACATGCTTTCACCCTATAATTATGGGACAAATTCATCAGAATACAAGCAAAATCATAACTTCCACATTTAAAAGTTAGAGCAGGAAATTATGTCACAAATTGCTACTACATGAAATGATATCACAAACTCAAATATGAACAGATAAAACATTTTTTTTTTTTAAATTTAAGTTAATGTGAAACAAATAAACAACTCTTTAAATCCATTCATCTAATCTTGATAGCATGCATTCCTTGTAAAAGTTCCAGCAAGAACAATAATGCCCATTATTAGAAAAATTGGTTTCTCATTTCTGATATTTTGAAACTAAAGTTGGGCTTTGCACCCTATTTTAGGAGAAGCCATTCTTTAAAGAAACAGTTGGAACTCAGGGGTTAAACTTAGGGATACAAATGCAAAATGTGCAAATGTAGGAGCTATAACAAATTCCCCTTTATATATCAAGGTTATTGGATATCTTTGGGAGACTGAAAAAGGTGCTATGATTGCAGGCAGATTTTATTGTGACACATCTGGGATGGTTTATACATACAAGTGTGCATCCTACACCAGTTTTAATATTGGCAAAACAGAAAGAAAATTAAAGAAAAAAAAACAAATTTATAAACACACTAGTGTCATCCATGAGAAAGGTGTAAAAAATACCTTAGTGAAGCACAATTTAAGCTGTGCCTTTTTCAATAAGATTATATTTATTTATTTATTTATTTTTTACTGGAATATGTTCCATGGAATAGGATGGCTAGCAGCTGGGAAGATAAGTTGGAGTTTAAGGAAAAGGTATGGCAGATAAGTTTAAATGCCTCAGTTCTACCTGAACTGAATGCATATCCAAAATCAGAAAAAGAACATTTAGGCAAAAAGGCATTTTGAAAAAAAAAGAGAGACAGAGAGACTGCTACGCTGAACAAAATGTATAACTTAATACAATCAAACTATGTTAAATATGCTGGGCTTTTTTTTCTTTTACATTTTAGCATTTCTGCACATCTCATTGCACAGTGCTGTAATGTAGATGGTGTATGTCGGGCTACATAATTGCTTGTATTCAGGGAGTATACGGATAGGCTCTGGTTCCCTCTTGATTCAAAACTGAATTAAGCAGGTAGTTGAGGAACAAATTAATCTGATGATTCATCTGTTTGTGTTTGATGTAACTGTCATATTATCATTATGCCTGATCTGTTGAAAAAAGGCCTGTACCTGTAGATGTCAATTTTAAATACAATTTGAATTGAAATGGTGAATAATATCATTTGACTAACATGACTAAGCATAAGAAGCATACACTAGCAATTATTCATCTTTGCTAAATCATTATTATTGCAGGTACACCTGTACAGTTAACAAGGTTCAGTTCACTGAAACTTCATCTCTGTCATCCAGTGCCATCACTTTCAGTGCAGCAATTATCTGCTTTTGAGATGTCATCCCTGCAATTTTCTAGATTTATCTCCCACTTGTCAATGTTTCATATATAATGTTCATTGTTTCTAGAGATCAGTACACTCAGCATTTAAATCTGCACTCGAACATGCTGCAGACGCAGACCACTGCCCTGCCCTTATGAAGCATACCTACCATTCTATAACGAAGCCCTGACCTCACATTTGTCTTTATCGGTTGTCCTTGCCAAGCAGGCACATGGACACCAGAATGGTCTAAAGAAAGACAAAGTGATGATAAGCATGTGGTCTTTCATGATTCTGATGATTAGAGAAACAACAACAGACACTTCCAGTTGCTGTGAACAACACAAGTTTGCAGTCTTATGATCATTACGTTTATAAAATGCAGATTTGTACTGACTGCCATTTATCACTTTATCTGTGTTGCTGCTGAGGACCCCTCTCAAATTAAAAGAGGAACATGGAAACCAGGTAGAAAAATATGTGCAGTATTACTACACCAGCACTTTCTGCCAAAGGAAATCTTCACTGGTTTGCAAGCTGCAGCATGGATAGCTGATGGGACATCAGAGCCACAGGCTCCAGGGATCTAAACCTTATTATCATAATGAACAAAACATGCTGAAGGGACAGGTTCCTGACCCAGAGACTTCCCATACTCTGGAATAGACTGCCCATACATGTCAAGCAGAGCACCTCCTTGGCCCTCTTCAAAAGGAACCTTGACAACTGGATGGAAGATAAGAAATTTATCCTGGGGATCATGTCAGTCACCCTGCTAGACAGGGGTTCAGGGAAGTAAATATTGTGGGATGAAACAGCCAGGGAATTATTTAGGCTAGGCTTGTGCAGACCCTGGGATTGATAGCCTAGTACCAACCTATGAACATATATTTACCATAATATAATAAAGAATATGACTGTATACTAGTCACTGTTAAAAGAACAAGTTCAACATGCCAGCATTTTCTGTCACACTGCATGAAGATGAAGAGGGAAGCCATTTACCACGTCTACAGTATATAACTGATTTTTGATTCAATACCCACAGTTTATAAGAATATGAATTTTAAGAAGGGGCTACTCTAAGAATGAAAACGAAGGACGGTAGTGGGGCTATATAATGCATTTATGTACCAATGAGAAGAAACCCATTTTAGATGATGTTCTTATAGTATATGGTGCATCTTCAACCATTTGTTTTGCTCAGGCAAGCATTTATGAAATAAGATACATTTTGTTTTGCATAGCATAGATGCTTATGAAGTTTGAAATTAATGAATACTAGATGCTTTCAGAGTTTCACTGGGTCTGAATAAAGAGAAAAAGTGATGCTTAAATCTTCTCTTTCCTTTACATTCCAGGACTGGGTACTAAATTTCTTTGTTTAACTTCTAAATAGCAATAAAATATTTGTCACCATTTTCTTTTGATTGCAGTGACATTTGTGTCCAAATAACAGCTAATTGTAACATTCCAGAATACTGTTAATTTAGAAGGAAATCAAGTATGTCTTATTGGCAGTACTAAGTCAATGAATACCATTCTCTGGAGTCATTTCCAGAGAGGTCAGTTTGTGTATTGTCTATGACCATCTAATCCACTCTCATATTTTTAAAATACCATTATTTGCACAGATGTGGCTTATGTGACCTGTCTGATACCAAAGCAGCATAATGTCATCTACGTTTCATTCACTATAGCTTCAGGACAATGACGTGCCATTATTTGGCTACCATGTACACAGTGAACCTGAGAAGAGTTAGTTACTTTAGTCATCCTGTACCAGGCTGCAGCTGTCCAGTTTGTTAATGTTAGTCACATCTTACAGGACTGTATGGTTTAAGGCAACAACCATTCCTGAATTTTTCATGCAAAGACAGATGGCATACATTTAGAAAGCTATATTAAAGGAAAGAAAATGAACAGAAACTTCTAAATCCTGTATCATGAGGGTGAAGTAGAAAAAAAGGCAAAAAGATCAGTTTACTTTAACAATCATAATAAAATTAATTGTTAACTGTGCCACTGAAGGAATAAGATGGCAAATAAAGATGAAAGAAAAAAAGAAACAAAATCAGTGGCTTAGAAAGGAAGCTTTATAAACAATGCTCTAGAAAACAAAAAGATGCACAATGGTGAAGAACGAGAAACACTTCTGGAGAATGAAAACAAATCTAATGAATAACTAGGCAATGATTATAACACAAAAGTACAAACAGAGGAAAGTATTGTACAAAGACGCTCAGACTATTGTTCGATACTTTAACAAGAAGCATGGCAATAAGACAAGAAGTCTATCCATTTTGTTGAAAAGGGAAATAGTATCAAAGGCTGAAGACACAATAAAGGGTGAGAAATAAACAAATAGTTCTTCACAGTTTTCAAGAGCCAGGTGTACTGACAGCCTGAGTCATCATAAAAAATGCTCAGGGGAAGGAGGGAGGGAGGGATGAAATGGAGTAGACTCTGACTTCTGTGGAAAAGGTCAAATAAGAATTTTGAGAAAGCAAATGGATCAAGCATTTGGTTCAAGAGGTATTATACATGGGGAATATAGCATTAAATACTAGGGAAATAGTTATAGAAAGCTGTGTGACACTCGCTTTCGGAGAATTTCCTCAGACTACACATCTTATGAACATTGGCCACTATACCCACTATCTCTATGTTATTTACCTACTATTCACACAAAATTGGAACCTGTGCACTGAGAGAGAGCCTTACAAGACTATCTGCAAATATATAGAGTTCCCTTAATTTGACCTGTTAATAACAGCCTGCATTTAAATTGGAACCTGTGCACTGAGAGAGAGCCTTACAAGACTATCTGCAAATATATAGAGCTGAGTATATTTTTCTGTATTATTCTATATTATAGAGCTAAGTTGTTGCTTAGATATCTGTTGTCTTACTGTTCTGCAAATATACAGTGATCAGTATATATTTTTCTGGTTTTATAATTTGCACTGTGATTCCTCACATCTCTGTTGAAACTGTCTTCCCACCCCCACCCCTCATTTTCTGCCTTGTCTTCAGCTGATATAACTGTTTTTATAGCTTGTGTGTTGCTTAACTCCAGGTTCCCTTAATTTTGACCTGTTAATAACAGCCTGCATTTAAATTGGAACCTGTGCACTGAGAGAGAGCCTTACAAGACTATCTGCAAATATACAGAGCTGAGTATATTTTTCTGTATTATTCTGTATTATAGAGCTAAATTGTTGCTTTGATATCTGTTGTCTTACTGTTCTGCAAATATACAGAGATCAGTATATATTTTTCTGGTTTTATAATTTGCACTGTGATTCCTCACATCTCTGTTGAAACTGTCCCCCCCCCTCATTTTCTGCCTTGTCTTCAGCTGATATAACTGTTTTTTATAGCTTGTGTGTTGCTTAACTCCAGGTTCCCTTAATTTTGACCTGTTAATAACAGCCTGCATTTAAATTGGAACCTGTGCACTGAGAGAGAGAGCCTTACAAGACTATCTGCAAATATATAGAGCTGAGTATATTATTCTGTATTATTCTGTATTATAGAGCTAAATTGTTGCTTAGATATCTGTTGTCTTACTGTTCTGCAAATATACAGAGATCAGTATATATTTTTCTGGTTTTATAATTTGCACTGTGATTCCTCACATCTCTGTTGAAACTGTCTTCCCCACCCTCCCTGTTCTTGGTTGTAGTTTAAATTTGGTGGCTTTTGCAGTGCCCTCCCCACTGTAGATTTGATCTAGGACACTCCCCCAGTCCCATCTCTTTACCGCATTCTACCTAATAAACCCTTTCTGCACTTGCTTTTAGTCCTTTTTAATTTAATTACATTTTTTCAAACTGTGTGTGGACTAATATTGCTACATACTCAAGTGTGCCAGCTTGCACTGCATGTGAATTGTTTTTACTACTGTTTTTGCTACTTTTCTAAAAAAAAAAATTGTAAGCCTGTTTCCCACCTTCCTGTAATTAGTGTTCCAGATACAGATTTGCTGTATTCAGGACTGTTTGTAAGCTTCTGAGCCCCCCAAGCCTTTCTGTGTTGGAGGGAAGCCTTCTAGCTTATCAGTGGGAGTGGTAAGCATTAGGTAACCTGTCTACCACATAAGGAGTGGTTCTGGCCCAGAATTTGTAGTTATTGGCCATTTGGGCGGTCTTCCATCTCTTTCAACTTTCTGATTTGAAGGCCTGCATTTGCACTTGTTTCTGTCCTGTAACTTCTGGGCCCATCTCATTTGCTCACTCAAAAAAAAAAAAATGTATCTGCTTTTACTGTATTTGTGTTTCTTCCTACTTTATTTGCTTTTGCGTCATCTTAATAGTACTCAATTGTACTTATTACTGCTTGGTGTAACTCATTCTAGGCCTTTTAGTTTAAGCACTTGAGCTTCAAACCAGTTGTTTTACATTAAGAAGGTTTGTGGTCTGCACTGTAGTGGCAGAACAGGTAGCTTACATCCTTCTAAGTTGGGAACTGCTGACTGAGGGCTCAGTGTCTGTTATTCTAAAAGTGTATTAATTCTGGTTTAAGCACTTGGGCTTCAGGCCAGTTATTTTACATTAAGAGGGTTCGTGGTCTGCACTCTTGTGGGAGGAGAGGCTGGACTCTGCCCTTTTGAGCTGGGAATTTCTGGTTAAAGGCTTATAGTGCCTGCATATTTGAACTGCTTCTTACTGAAATTGGTATACCTTGTTTGCTGTAGCATAGACTAGATCCAGGCCTGCTGAATCTAGCTTTGTTTGTATAACTTGAGCACTAATCCAGGCATTCTTTAAAGTATTCAATTGTATTTATTACTGCTTGGTAGTAACTTGATTAAAGTGTAGCTATCATTCTAAGTCTTTTGGATTAAGCACTTGGGCTTCAGACCAGTTGTTTTACATTAGGAAGGTTTGTGGCCTGCACTGTGGTGGCAGGACAGGTAGCTTACATCCTTCTAAGTTGGAAACTGCTGATTGAGGGCTCAGTGTCTGTTATTCTAAAGGTGTATTAGTTCTGGTTTAAGCACTTGGGCTTCAGGCCAGTTATTTTACATTAAGAAGGTTCGTGGTATGCACTCTTGTGGGAGGAGAGGCTGGACTCTGCCCTTCTAAGCTGGGAATTCCTGGTTAAAGGCTTATAGTGCCTGCATATTTGAACTGTTACTGCAATTGGTACACCTTGTTTGCTGTAGCATAGACTAGATCCAAGCCTGCTGAATCTAGCTTTGTTTGTATGCTTGTTGTTTGTTTTCTTGTTATTTCCCTGAAATGCTAATTCCACCTAAAATGCGGCTTTTCAGCGCTTCTGTGGATCCCTAGTGATATCTGCATTGCTTACTGTACTTATTTCCTTGTTTCACTTGAAAAAAGTTACTGTTTGTCATTTTTGCATTTAAGTTACCTGTAACACATTGCATTTAAGTTACCTGGCACTTGCTCACTAAAGCAATTATATAAGTCAGCACTAAAAAATTAAAAGCACTACACCCTCACAAACTCCCCTTGAGTACCTTCTTCCTCATTGGCCCTTTTTTTCAATTATAAAGGAATTCCCAATACTATTCTAGCATGTCCAAAGGTCAGTTGTCAATCTCCTCTCTGGTCCAAGTGGTGAATCTGGGAATCTTGAGGCAATGTTACAACTGCCTCATGTACACGGACAACCCTCTCCTCCTCGCAACAAATTCCAACACATGTGAGAGATGCAACCATATAGCCAAACTGGAGGCTAAGCTCTCTCAACTCAGTACTGGCGTAACCAGTCAGGAGGAGAAGGAAACCACACTCACTACAATTCCAGTCTCACATAGACCTACCACGACAGCAAACCAAACACATAAACACACAAAAACATACTCGGAGGCTCTAAATAAAAATCTGCCTAAGCAGCAGAGACCTCCAAAGCAGACAGCCAAGCAACCGCTACCCCAAAACAAAACACATAGCTCACAAAGTCAGTGTGCCGAACAGTCACAGCCCTTAAGGCTAAACAACACACCTGATACACTTGTAATAGGTGACTCTGTCATCAGGCACACTGACGTCCCGCTCACCAGGCTGAACAAGGAGAAGGTCATGGTGAGTTGCCTGTCGGGCGCTAGGATCCGCCACATAACACAAGCACTCAGGTCACTCCAAGGCAAGTACAAATATGACTCGGTCATTGTCCATGCTGGTGTGAATGACCTGAGACATACCTCCCTGGACTACATGAAAAGAGACATAGAGGAGCTCTCTGAGCATGTAGCCCAGGCCGGTATGACCCTGACCTTGAGTAGCATCTTACCCTCACCAAGAATGATGTCACAATATGAAGACAAAATGATCAATTTCAACAATTGGCTTAAGTATTGGTGTCATTCAAAGGGGATCCAATGCCTGTCAGCCTGGAATGACATGCTCGACAAGCCACGATGCTTCGCTAGGGATGGCTTGCACCTGTCACCCCTGGGCTTTCAGATATTGGCAAAGGCTCTTGCTTCCCCCATAGTGCCTTTTTTAGGCAAGGCTCAAAAGACAAACACACCTCCATAGGTATCACAAGGGATAAGAAACTAAGAGTAATGCTACTCAACACCAGAAGTCTAAACCTCAAGATGCACGCACTCAAAACTCTCCTTAGCATGGAGAACATCGATATCTGTGCAGTAACAGAAACCTGGTTCAAGGCTCCTGAGAGCATCCCAGCACTACCAGGTTATACCTCATACCATGCTTTTTGGCCCCAAAACTTGGACCGAACCACAAAAGGAGGGGGAGTATCAATATTAGTCAAAGATACCCACACCTCCAGGTTGGTGGCACAGCATGAAGCATCAGAGACTATCCATGTGCAACTAACAGTGGGTAAAACTGCCTTCCAGTTTATAGCCTGCTACAGACCACCCTCCCAAACCCAGGAACCCCACTTGGCCTTCCTGAGAACACTGCAAATTATGAAGGTCTCTCCAAACACCATTATATTGGGCGACTTCAACTACCCAAACATAGACTGGGAGCATTACTCTAGCTCCAACACCCTAGCCCAAAGGTTCCTAGAATTTATAAACTCAAATGCTATGGAACAACTTGTTACCACTCCCACAAGAGGGGAAAACATACTGGACCTGATCATCACCAGCATGGGGACTCTATGCTCCAGACCAGAAATGTATCCTCACTGGTAAGATCAGACCATAAACTAATCTCACTGGATATTCACATCCCAACCCCACCCCCTGCCCAGAAAACCACAGTGAAAAACTTCTCTAAAGCAAATTTCACACTCTTCAAAACCGAGGTGGAATCCTTCAAAGCCCCCGAGCCTGTGGAAAATACGGTCCAGACCGCAGAATCCTTTATAAACGCATTCTATGAACACCTTCAGGAATGCATGGATAATGCAATCCCAAATAAAACCAAGACCCAATCCTCCAAATGTAGACGTCCTGTCTGGTGGACCCCAGCCATAAACAAACTATACAATAGAAGGAGGAAACTGCTACATGATAGAGCAAAATCCCAAAAAGGGAAGGCATCTCTGATCAGTATTAGCAAAAAACTATGGGCACTCATAAAATCATCTAATGCCAGCTTCTAGAGAAAAATTGCACAGGACACTAAGGATAATTACAAGGCTTTCTTTAGTTATGTTAGGAACCTGGGTGGGAATTCCCAGATATGCTCAGAATTACTCCAAAATGACAAAAAATACATCGAACCCACAGACATTGCCAACATCCTAGCTGACAGGTTCAGTGCAAACTCCCCCCCCTCCCCACCAAAAGGGCAAATATCTATTCCAGCAGAGTGATGCCCCCCTGACATCTCAGAATCTCAGGTAAGAGCCGCCCTCTCCAAAGCAAAAAACACAGCATCAATGGGACCAGATGGTGTCCCAAGATGCATCCTACATGAACCCCAAGAAGAGCTAAACCCAAATATAAAACTACTGTTCAATCTCAGCCTTACTACAGGATATGTACCCAAAGAGTGGTGTACAGCAACAGTGGTCCCTCTCCACAAAGGTGGTGCCTCAATGGATCCTGGAAACTATTGCCCCATAAGCCTGACTAGCTTGGTCTGCAAAGTTATGGAAAGGATCATCATGGACCTCATAAATAAAGATATTGGGGACCTACAGACACTTGATCCTACCCAGTTCAGCTTTGTTAAGGGCAGATCCTGCCTCTTAAACCTAGTTGATTTCTTTGAAACAGTCACCAAGGCCATTGACAAGGGGAAGGTGGTCCACACAGCCTACCTGGACCTCGCAAAAGCCTTCGATACAATTCCCCACTCGGGCATTATAGATAAGCTCACCAGCTTAAATATAAACCCCTATGTCACTAGATGGGTTGCAAACTGGCTCAAGGACAGAACCCACATGGTTAGAATTGCTGGAGCCATGTCAGACTCCAAACCAGTTACTAGTGGCATCCCACAAGGCTCAGTCCTGGGACCTCTCTTGTTCGGTATATATTTCTCAGAGGTACAGGCCAACACAGAAGGACTGTGGCTGACCAAGTTCGCAGATGACTGCAAATTGGGTGCCATAATCGACTCTCCAGCCGACACAAGCATCCTCCAGAAGGGCCTCATAGAAACAGACAACTGGTGCCAGAGCCATGGCCTCAAGCTAAACGCCAAAAAGTGTATAGTCATCCCCTTTGGCAAAAACAAAGTGCCCACAAATTACCACATAGGTGGTAATCCATTAAGTACAGAAGAAGTAATTAGGGACCTGGGGACCCAAGTTGATAGCAATCTCTCATTTGACAACCACATGGCCAAAGTGGTTAGAAAAACATTTTATATAGCCCACCTAATCATGAAGGGATTCACATCTAGGTCATCGTGCCTCTTTACTCATCCCTCATCAGGCCCATAATTGAGTACAATGCCCCTTTTGGGATGTGCCTTACCAGACACCTGCAGCAACTGGAAAGACCCCAAAAGTACCTCACCAAGAAGATCAAAGGGCTCAAACAGATGCCATATGCTGCCCAGTTAAAGAAACTCCAGCTCTACTCAGTGGCATACCGCCTGCTCAGAGGCGATCTGTGCCTGACGTATAAAGCCATTTCCAAAGTGGAATTAATGGACATGCTGCACCTCAGAAAATCCAAATCCCATCGAGCTACATGCTCGAGAGACTTGAACCTCAGCACTGAAATAAATAGGACATGCTGGAGGGACAGATTCATAACCCAGAGGCTCCCTTCACTCTGGAATAAAATCCCAGTCCAGGTTAGGCAGAGTCCCTCATTGACTCTCTTCAAGAGGAATCTTGATGAGTGGATGAGAGATCGTAGGTTTACCCCGGGTATCACTTCTGTGTCACTGTTAGACAGAGGCACAGTATACTAACCTCGAAAAAGGGCATAGCAAAATTAATTTAAAATGGGTGGTGAAAGCCAAACACACTCTGGCTAGGCTTATAAATGCCCTAGGGCAGATAGCCTAGTATGAACCTATGAACATATGAACCTATGATCTGGTGACATAGTAAAGAAATATATCTGCAGAAATAAATTAATTTGCTTTCCAGGGCTTGCTTGTGGAAGTACAGAAGAATAATTTACAATTAAAAAATGAACCAGTCACAACCACCAGGAATCCCATACTTTCAAGAAAACTTAACAGAAAACCAAAAGCTTTGAATCCAGAAATTTGATTTATTCCTTATTGTGAGTAGATTAGCTGCGAAGCCTAAAAAGTTACAGTGTGCCACATTACTGTAAATAAATAAATAAGCATTAAAGTTAAGTATTTACTTTTTACAATGAATAAAATGCAAAATAGCAGCAATAAGATAGAACCTACCATTTATTCAATAATTGTTCTATATAAAGGCACAGGACCCTACAAAGACTACAAATATTTATGCTTCTGAGCTAAAAAACAGAGCCAAAGACAGTGAATTTTTTGAGCTGAATGGTTTACTAATAAGAGACAGAATATTCTGTAATAAAGAAAATAGTCAAACTAGGGCAGGCTATTAACAAAAAGAGACCTGACATTATCAATATCTGTGGATTTGACAAGAGTAAGGAAATTTACATTTCTCATTTTCACACCTTCTAGTCCAGGTTGGGGGTTTGCATAATGGCTAAGAAGTTTACCTCCCAGACAAGAGGAACACTGATTCTCACCAAGGGCAATTGGGTAGGCTTAAAATGACCCACAAGGGTAGTAGTATTAGTATTAGCCTTTGGCCCTATGAACCTATATATATATATATATATATATATATATATATATATATATATATATATACATACATACATAGTTAAGATTAAGTGATACAAGGATGTCTGTTATATACAGTTTGAGTCAAATAAGAAGGGAAAAAAGAGAAATAAAATCAAGGTGAGTTATAACAATGACTGGAATGAGATACACGTTCATAACACACAGAGAAAGGCTTGTGGACTGGAAGTTCAAGACTTTTATAGTAGGCATGGCTAAAAGCATTAGAAAAAGAGCTGCCATGATTTTAATAAGTCTCACAAAAACTGGGCTAAAAAGGATATTTTATACTATATTTAAAAGGAAAGGCAAGTGCATTCATAGGAATGTGTATGTTACTGAACAGAAACATGAAAATGAGCTGTCTGATTGTGTTATTAAAGTACAAACATTTGGAACAGTGAAGATGGAAAAATGTATCAGCGGCACTGAGACAAGAATATAAATGAGACTGTTGCGAAGAAATCCTGATAACCCAAAAGCAAAATGTTGAATTTAAACTAGACCCAGCTGTACATTATAATATGTTTTCATATTTTTTTCTGAAGAGACGTTTAAAGTACTTGGACTAGAAGGTAGGATAATGAGAACAGTGTGTACCTTGTTAATATATAATGACAGGGTAAAACCACCGGGTTATAAGCTGTGGGTTGTTTTTGTTGTTGTGTCTTTTGGCTTTTCCCGGTTAGGGGTCGCCACAGCAGAACTCCTGTCCGCTAATGACTGGCAGTAGATTTTTACGTGCCAAGTTGCCAGCCCTGATGCACAACCTTCAACGAAGGTATGCCCATTCATGCATGTCTCCACAAAGTAGACGCTCTAGCTGAGAATCAAACAGGACAACGTCTTACTGTGAGGCGACAACGCTACCGCAGCACCACCACCGCTTTGGGTATGAATAGAAAATAAGAAGTCTAAGATCCTTTCTCAGACTCTAGCAAATTGGAAAGGTAAATTTGTCTAATGTGTTTGATCATAGCACTTAAGGTAGGAATGGTAAAACATATTCACAGAGTGAAACTAAACAACTTCACGTGTACTGCAACAGTCACATACATACATTTTGAATGTTATTCATCACCAGAGCAATTATATCATGTATGTTTATGCTGATTTATTTACTTAGGAAGCAGGCAGCTTGTCAAGTAAAAATAACAAAAAGAAACATCCGATGAGATGCCACTGATACATGCTTCAAGGAAAGTACCCGCAGCTCTCAGGAATAGTACATTAATTAAAGTGTATGAAGGTGTCATTAAGAAACAATTACATCCCAAAATGGATAAATAGTATAACTACTGTTGTAAAGAAAGACAAGAATTGCATTTGTTTTGATCCTCAAGGTCTGAATAAAGTGACTAAAACAAACTACTGTCCACTAACTACACCTAAACAAGTGATTTTAACAATACCAAATGCTAACTTATTCTCAATATTAAATGTTTACAAACCATGTACATTTAATACACCACAAGGAAGGTGTAGATTCCTTAAACTTCTATTTGGTATTTCTAAAGCATGATTTGCATCCCAAAGGCTTGTAAGGTGTTTTAACCATAACCGCTGATTTATTACTGCGGGCTAGATGAAAGAAGAGTATGAACAGAAACTGATACAGTTCCTAAAAAAATTAAGACAGCATAGTTTTATGTTAACTAAGAGTAAATGTAAAATCAGTCTTACAAGTCAGAATACATTGTTCCTTTGCTATCAGAGGGACTGAGGTCTGATACAGAAAAACGCAAGAGAAATTTGCAAAGCCAAAGACAGACGTTACAAAAGGTTCCAGGAATGATGCAATATCTTGCAAAGATACTGCTAATATGTCTGAGAAATATTTATTAAACTTTATAAATTTATTATGCATTTATTCACTAATTTATTTACAAAAATATTCACCTGCCTAAATCCTAGGCATTACAGATATTTTATATCTATATCTTTATTTGTATCTATATCCATCTCTGTACACACACACATTAAACAAGTCATAGACTGGAAAATTGCAATGGAAAATTCAAAATGTAAGTGACATAAAATAAATTACCTCAGAATTAAATCGACAAAGTGAAATAAGAAATATAATCATGTAAATGCAGAGATCATCTACGTGCAACTAACAATGGGCAAAACTGCAATTCAAATTGTAGCTTGCTACAGATCTCCCACCATGTCCCAGGACCCCCAATCCGCATTTCTGGAAACACTGGGAAACATAAAGGTCCTACCAAACACCCTAATATTGGGTGATTTCAATTACCCAAACATTAACTGGGACAACTACTCAAGTACTAACTCCCTTGCCCAACATTTCCTAGAATTTATGAACTCAAATGCCCTGGACCAACTGGTCAACACTCCCACCAGAGATGACAACATATTGGACCTTGTCATCACCAACATGGGTGACCTGTGTTCCACACCAGAGGTCAACTCCTCGTTGGTTAGATGTGACCATAAACAAATCACTCTGGATATCCACATTCCGCCCCCCACCCCTGGACAAGGAAACCACTGTGAAAAACTTTTCAAAAGCAAACTTCACATTACTTAAGACCAAGGTGGAAAGTTTCAAAGCCCCCATGCTAAAAGATAATGCTGTCCAAGCTGCAAAATCCTTTACTAATGCATTCTATGGGCACCTACAAGAATGCATGGATCATGCTGTCCCAAGCAAAACCAAGACTCACTCCTCCAAGAAAAGGAAACCAGTCTGGTGGACCCCTGCCATAAACAAGCTATACAATAGAAGGAGGAAACTAGTACAGAAAAGAGTAAAATCCCAAGAAGGGAAGACATCCCTGATCAGTATCAACAAGAAACTATGATCCCTCATAAAATCATCCAAGGCTAGCTTCGAAAGAAAAATTGCCATGGACTCCAAAGATAACCACAAGGCATACTTTAGCTATGTCAGGAATCTAAGTGGCAATGCTCAGATCTGCTCAGAGTTAGTGCAGAATGGCACAAAATACACTGAACCGACCGATATAGCCAACATCCTGGCAGACAGGTTCAGTGCAAACTTCATCCCCCTCTCACCCCCAAAAGGGCCCATAACCATACCAGAAGAATGTAGAGCCCCTGAAATCACAGACACTCAGGTTAAAACAGCCCTCTCCTAAGCCAAAAACACAGCATCAATGGGACCAGACGGTGTCCCAGGCTGCGTCCTACATGAGCTCAAAGACAAACTAACCCCTCATCTAAACACACTGTTCAAACTCAGCCTCTCCACAGGCTACGTACCCATAGAGTGGTGTACAGCAACAGTTATTCCACTCCACAAAGGTGGAGCCACAACAGACCCCAGGAACTATCGCCCTATAAGCCTGACTAGCTTGGTGTGCAAGGCTATAAAGCACATCATCATGGAACTCATTAACAGAGTCATTGGGAACCTCCAAACACTGGACCCTACCCAGTTCGGCTTTGTTAAGGGCAGATCATGCCTCCTAAACCTGGTGGACTTCTTTGAGAGAGTTACCAAGGGTATAGACGAGGGAAAGGTTGCACACACAACCTACCTAGACCTCGCAAAGGCCTTCAACACCATTCTGGTATTATAGACAAGCTCACCAGCCTGACCATAAACCCCTATGTCACAAGGTGGGTTGCCAACTGGCTCACAGACAGAACTCACATGGTGAGAGTTGTGGGAGTTACGTCCAATTCTAAACCGGTTACAAATGGCATTCCCGAGGGCTCAGTCCTAGGACCCCATCTGTTCGGCATATACTTCTCAGAGGTACAGGCAACTACAGGAGGACTATGGCTGACCAAGTTTACAGATGACTGCTAATTATGGGCTTTAACGGACTGTCCAACTGACACAAACATCCTCCAAAAGGGTCTCACTGAGAGGGATACCTGGTGTCAAAATCATGGCCTCAAGCTAAATGCCAAAACGTGCATAATCATCCCCTTTGGAAAAAACAAATTACCCACAAACTGCCACATAGGTGGTAGTCCCCTAAATACGAAAGATGTAATAAGGGATCTGGAGACCCAAGTAGATAGTAATCTCTCCTTTGATAATCATATTGCCAGAGTGGTTAGAAAATCCTTCTATGTGGCCCACCTAATCACAAAAGGGTTCACATCCAGATCAAAAGAGGTCATTGTGCCCCTCTACTCATCACTCATCAGACCCATCATAGAGTACAGCGCCCCATTTGGGATGTACCTTACAAGACACCTGCAACAGCTGGAAAGACCACAGAAGTACCTCACCCAGGGGATCACTGGCCTCAAATAGATGCCCTATGCAGCTCAAGTGAAGAAACTCCAGCTGTACTTGGTTGTATACCGCCTACTCAGGGGTGATCTCTGTCTGACATACAAGGCTATGTCCAACCCAGAATTGATGGACATGCTCCACCTAAAGAAAACCATAGCCCCTCGAGACACATGCTCTAGGGATCTAAACCTCACCACAACAATAAATAGGACATGCTGGAGGGATAGATTCCTGTCCCAGAAACTTCCCATGCTTTGGAACTAAATTCTAGTCTACATTAGGCAGAGCACCTCGCTAACACTCTTCAACAGAAACCTTGACGAGTGGATGGGAAACAGAAAGTTTACCCAGGGGATCACTTCAGTGGCTCTGCTGGACAGAGGCACAGGGAACTAATCTAAGGGGTGGCAAAAGCCAACACATTCTGGCTAGGCTTACAAATGCCTTCGGGCAGATAGCCTAGTACCTACCTATGAATCTATGAACCTAAGTGCCTCGACCATAGTATAAATAAACTATTGTGTAGAGATGAAACTTTGGGAGCCTCCTAAAGGAGTACTCAGTGTTACTCACCTGACTCAGGAATGGTACTGATTCCAAATGGCTGGGGCAGCATACAGAAAGGACAGTCTGCCTAGAGTACCCAATCTAGTCAGAGGAACAGCCAACAGCCAATAATGTGATGAGCTTCGGTGTCTACCTTTGGTTATGAGTTTCTGCAGTTCTATGAGATAAGCAGGACTCAGACATGAAGAGCATAGTGAAAGTCGAGATTTTAAAGACATGTCTAGCCCCCACTGAAAGCAATAGTAGATCCCACAAGACCAGAAAAGTATAAATAATATGAAAAGTACGAGTCAGAAGTCTAACAATGGACTTTGCACTTGCTGCTTTTGAGACAGATCACCATCCATGAGCAGGACCTACAGGACATGACAGTAATCCAAATATGAATAACCAATGGATAAACCATTGCTGACAGGTATAAAGATGGAATAATTCTAGGAAATGTTCTTCAGATGAAAGCAAGGCATCCTGATGACAGATTTGGATTTAAGGATGAGATGCTGGCTGTCATCAAGAACCAGTCCCAGATTTTGGATGTGAAATTGAATTGCATCCTTTAACCACCATGTTACTTAAGGAGTTTGTTTTTAAATAGAAGTAATCATGCTAGAGATAAATCTCATTGCCTATAACATTGCCACAGAGAAGTAGATTAAGATGTGATGGATGAATGGTGCCACGATTGAGCAAGGATCAGTCATTGATTATTTGAGCTTAAGGGGATTATGTCTCAGACAATGGGCAATTGAACTTAAGTCATTCTCAAAATCAGTAAAGCAGGCACTTCTGAGAAAAAGATAAAGCTGAATACCATTAGTATAATATTAATAAAATAACTCTCATCATAATGAACTCCAGTAGCTGCAGCATACATACAATGAACAAAAGAAGAGGCATAACAGAACCCAGGGGGAGTGAACTGAAAGAATTAGCCTCAGACACCAACCAATGAAAGTGACCCAAGAGAAGAGATGTAAACCACTCAAGTAAAGTGCCTGTAAAACTGCAGTACTGTTATAGGTGGTCCCTTGTTCCATGGTATCAAAAGCTGTGAAAGGATGAAATAGTACCAAGGCTGAATGCAAATGTTGATCTCTGACCATAAAGAAGTCACTGAACATAAAAATGAAGGTAGGCCAAGGACTATGCCTATATCGAAAACTAGATCGATAAGGGTCTAACAGCCCATGAGAAAATAATCAAAACCAAAAAAGAACACCTGGACATACACAACCTTTTCAATAACCTTCCTTATAAATGGAAGATTATAAAATGGCCTTACATGTCTGTTAGGATCCAGTGATGATTTATTTTGAGAATATGAGTGAGCAAATTCTCCTTTAAAAACACTGGAAGCATTCCAGTTTCATAGTTTCATAGTATAGTACTAGGCTATCTGCCCTGGGGCATTTGTAAAATGTACAGAATAAATCTAGAATACTGTGCCTCTGTCTAGTAGTGACACAATGAAGGTCCCCTTATATAATAGAATTAGTTTACTGTGCCCCTGTCTAGCAGTGACAAGATGTGACCATCCACTCATCAAGATTTCTCTTGAAGAGAGTCAGTGAGGGCTCTGCCTAATACGAACTGGGATCCTGTTCCAAAGCATGGGAAGCCTCTGGGTTATGAATCTACCCCCCCAGCATGCCCTATTCATACTGTGCGAGGTTTGTTTAAGTAGCTAGCCTCGGTCCTGATGGATTTGGATTTTGAGGTGGAGCATGTCCATCAGATCCTGATTGGGCATAGCCGAGATCACCTCTGAGCAGGTGGTATGCTACTGAATAGAGCTGAAGTTTCTTTAGTCTGGCAGAATAAGACATATGTTGGAGACCCTTGATCCTTTTGGTGAGGTACTTTTGTGGTCTCTCCAGCTGTTGCAAATGCCAGGTGAGGTACATACCAAATGGGGCATTGTACTCAATCATGGGTCTGATGAGGGAGGAATATAGGGGTACAATGACATCCTTGGATCTGGATGTGAATCCCTTCATGATGAGGTGTGCAAGGTAGAATGTTTTTCTAACCACTTTGGCAACGCGGTGTCAAATGAGAGGTCGCTGTCTACTTGGGTCACTAGGTCTCTGATTACTTTTTCCGTGATAATTTGTGGGTACTTTGTTTTTTCCAAAAGGGATGACTATACATTTTTGGCATTTAGTTTAAGGACCAGTTGTCCGCTTCAGTGAGGGCCTTTTGTAGGGTGTGTGTCTGCTGGTGGATCGTTTGCAGTCATCTGTTTGCTTTAACATCTGAGAAATAAATGCCGAACAAGAGGGTCCCAGGACAGAGCCCTCTGGGAGTCCACTTGTGACCGGCTTTGAGTCTGACATTGCTCCAGCGATTTTAACTTTATGGGTTCTACCCTTTAGCCAGTTTGCAACCCATCTAGTGACATAAGGGTTTACTTTTAAGCTGTTTAGCAGATATGATGCCTGAGTGGGGTATTGTGTCGAAGGCCTTAGCCAAGTCCAGGTATGCTGTATGGACTGCTTTGCCCTCATCAATGGCTCTAGTGACTGTTTCGAAAAAGTCAACCAGGTTTAAAAGGCAGGATCTGCCCTTTACCCCTATGTCTCTGTTTATGAGTTCCATAATGATTCTTTCCATAGCTTTGCAGATCAGGCTAGTTAAGCTTATGGGGCGGTAGTTTAGTGTTCAGGTACATATCCCAAAGTAAGGCTAAGGTTAAATAGCATTTTTATGTGTGGGTTTAGCTCCTCTTGTCCCATTGATGCTGTGTTTTGCTTTGTTTTTCTCACTTGGACATCTGAGATGACAGGGAGATTACATTCAGCTGGGATAAGTATTTCTTCTTTTGGGGTGAAGGAGGGAATTTGCACTGAACCTGTCAGCCAGAATGTTAGCAATATCTGTGGGTTCAGTGTATTTTTGTTGTTGTGAACGAACTCTGAGCATATCTGAGGGTTTTTTTCCTTCTTTAACATAGCTGAAGAAGGCTTTGTGGTTATCTTTAGTGTCCTTAGCGATTTTTCTCTCAAAGTTTGCCTTGGATGTTTTATGAGAGAACGTAGTTTTCTGCTAATGTTGATCAGAGATGTCTTCCTTTGTTATACAATTTGTTTATGGCTGAGGTCCACCAGACAGGATGCTTACATTTGGTGGAGAGGGACTTGGATTTGTTTGGGATTGCATGATCCATGCATTCTTGGAGATGTCCATAGAAAGCATTTGTGAAGGATTCGCATGTGGGATGTGGTATCCACTGGCACAGTGGGCTTAAAGGATACCATCTCAGTCTTAAGAAGAGTGAAGTCTGCTTTGAGAAGTTTTTCACTGTGGTCGGGTGGAGGTGGGATATGTATATCCAGGGTGATTAGTTTGTGGTCAGATCTCACTAGTGAGGGGTATACGAGCATTTTGTCCCCATGTTTGTGATGATCAGGTCTAGTATATTATCTCCCTAGTGGGAGAGGTGACTAGTTGTTCCAGTGCATTTGAATTTATGAATTCCAGGAACCTTTGGGCTTAGGGCTAGAATAATGTACCCAATCTATGTTTGGGTAGTTGAAGTCTCCCAGTATGATGGTATTTTGTGATACATTCATATCCTCCAATGTCTTCAGGAAGGCTGAATGGGGTTCTTGAGATTGGGAGGGTGGTCTGTAACATGCTACCAGTTGTATAGCAGTTTTGGCCTATGGTTAGTTGCACCTGTTTAGTCTCTGATGCTTCATGTGTTGCTACTAACCTGGAGTGGGTGTCCTTTATGAATATGGACAGAGCCTTGAACCAGGTTTCAGTTACTGCACAGGCGCCGATGTTCTCCCATGCTGAGGGCATCAAGAAGTGCCTGCATCTTGAGATTTAGACTTTTTTCCATTTTTGTTTTCTAAGGAGGTGGGTTTGTCTTTGAGCCCCAGTGGTGACAGGTGTGTGGCTTGTCCAACATATCATCCCAGGCAGACAGACATTGGATCCCATAGAATGACACACAGTACTTGAGCCAATTGTTAAAGCTGATCATCTTGTCTTTGTATTGTGGTATCATTCTTGGTGAGGGCAAGATGCTGCTCATGGTCAGGGTCATACCAGCCTGGGCTACTTTCATGTAGTCCCACCAGCATGGACAATGACGGAGTCATATTTGTACTTGCTTTGGAGTGACCTGAGGATCCTAGCTCCCAATAGACAGCTCACAGTCACCTTCTCCTTGTTCAGCCTGGTCAGTGGGACATCAATGTGTCTGACTATGGAGTCACCTATTACTAGTGTATCAGGAAAGGTGTTTGGCCTTACTGATTTATTGAAGTATGTGTTGCATGTGTTTTGTTTTGAGGTGGTGGATTTTGGATGTCTGCTTTGGGAGCCTCTGTTGTTTTGGTTTTTATGTGTTTGGTTTGCAGTTGTGGTAGGTCTATGTGGGACTGGGATTGTTGTGTGTGTGGTTGCCATCTCCTCCTGTCTGGTCATGCCAGCCCTGAGTTGAGAGAGTTCAGCCTCCAGTTTGGCTATATAGTTGCATCTCACACATGTATTTGTGTTTGTTGGGAGGAGGAGAGGGTTGTCTGTGTACATGAGACAATTGTAGCATTGTCTCAAGATACCCAGATTGACCAGCTGAACTGGAGACGACGCCAGTAATCTACCACTCGACATGCTAGAACAGTATAAGGGAGTGGTATACCTTTAAGGGAAGTGGATATTCACAGGGGTGGTAAGTAGATGTAGTGCTTTACTTAGTACGAGAGTGCTTACTTAGTAGAGAAGTATTGAGAACAAGTGCTAGGCTTATAATACAGTGAGTAGTCTGGATATACTAAGAGTAGAGCTTCCTTAAGGGAAAATTTGAAGAACAGACTTAAAGTTTAACCTTGTTTAACCCGACCCAAGCAAAAGCGTGCAACGCCGGGATTTTAAACAGTGAACTACAAAAGAGCTAGAAATGGTCCCAAACAACCAATTACTACAGCTTCTTGTGCTGAGGTCACTTCCCCCAAGGACAGGTAGGCTGCTCAAGGCTCCCCACTCCCACTGGTGAGCAAAGAAATTTCCTTCTATCCAAGTAAGGTAAGGGACGTAGTTGTCTTGGATGATCTCTCAGTCTGAAAAATAACTGGTCCACCAACTCAAGGTGAGACAAAATTAGTCTTATGTGGGCTGGGTCTAATCTGTGGTAGGCAGAATGCAGAGATGAAGCATTCTTTATGACCTCATTATAGACAGTCCACATAGTTAAACTCAGCAAAGCAAAAGAACAGATAATCTATACAAATGTCAAAGATCCAAGAGGTGAATCCATGCTGATGAACTGCCTTACCTTGGTAAACCTATCAATGAAGAATCATGAGATGTCCTCACAATAATCTGAGGAAAGCAAAAAACTTTTTGTGACAAGGTTGACTGGGGTTCAGGTGCATAGGCAGCAAGACATTTCCTGTGGTACATTCGGTTGGGGCACAAGGATGAAATGGCGTTCAGCTGCAGAGAAATATGGCTGTTGTGAATTTCCTGTGGGCAAAGAGAAAACTGTGGTGCTATGCCCATATCTTCAATGACCAAATGCACAGAGGGAAAGTAATATCCATGTTCTCCAAGACAACCTGAAACAGCAGGCAGTATGGCAGGCATCAGCAGCAAGTTGGCCAGTAGGTATATCAGTGGCAGTAAAAATGCAGTGCACAATGGGCAGTGCCTTTATAATTGGTGTGTGTGTAAACCACTATTCCTTTATAGTGTCTAGAGAACACTACCTAAAATATATACTGAAGCATAAATGTGACTACAGTAGCATGTAAGAATTCCTCCATGGTGTAGCAGAAGCTGGGATCCCTCATAAAATCCTCCAAAGCTAGTTACAAAAACAAAATTGCCACTGACTCTAAAGACAACCACAAAGCATTCTATAGCTATGTCAAGAATCTCAATGGCAACACTCAGTTCTGCTCTGTGTTACAGCACAATGACACTAAATATACAGAACTGACTGAAATTGCCAACATCCTAGCAGATAGGTTCAGTGCTAACTTTACCCCCCTCTCACTCCCTAAAGGGCCTATCTCTATACTGGAAGAATGCAAATTTCCTGTAATCATGGCTGTACAGGTAAAAACCTCACTCTCCAAAGCCAAGAACACAGCATCCATGGGACCTGACAACATCCCAGGCTGCCTTCTACACGAAATACAGAATGAACTGGCACCCCACCTAAGTACCATGTTCAATCATAGCCTCACCTCAGGCTTTGTGCCCAATGAATGGTGCACCACAATGGTTATCCCACTCCACAAAGGGGGGGGGGGCACAACAGACCCCAGAAACTACCGCCCCATTAGCCTGACGAGTCTGGTCTGCAAGGCCATGGAACGT
The DNA here is from genome assembly GCF_019279795.1 of Protopterus annectens. Taxonomy (NCBI): domain Eukaryota; kingdom Metazoa; phylum Chordata; order Ceratodontiformes; family Protopteridae; genus Protopterus; species Protopterus annectens. Next base: position 327,744,804 of record NC_056730.1, read on the forward strand.
ATCATCATGGAACTCATAAACAAAGACATTGGAAATCTGCGAACTCTAGACCCTACACAGTTCAGATTTGTAAAATGCAGATCATGTCTCCTAAACCTGATAGACTTCTTTGAAGTAGTCACCAAATACATAGATGAGGGTAAGGTGGTTCACACAGCCTATCTAGATCTCGCCAAGGCGTTCAACACCATCCCTCACTCTGGAATTATAGATAAACTCACTAAACTAGATATAAATCCCTATGTCACAAGATGGGTTGCCAACTGGCTTACTGACAGAACCCACACTGTGAAAGTAGCAGACTCCAAATCAGACTTCAGACCAGTGACAAGTGGAGTACCACAGGGTTCAGTCCTGGGTCCTCTCCTGTTTGGTATCTACTTCTCTGAAGTACAGGCTAACACAGAAGGTCTTTGGCTAGCTAAATTCACAGATGAATGCAAACTAGGAGCCATAATCAAAACTCCTAACGATGTGGACATCCTACAAAAGGGCCTCACTGAGACAGATGCCTGGTATCAAAGCCATGGTCTCAAGCTCAATGCCAAAAAGAGCATTGTCATCCCCTTTGGTAAAAACTCTGTACCCATGAACTACCACATAGGCAGTAGTCTACTTAACACTGAAAATGTAGTGAGACCTTGGGACACAGGTGGACAGTAATCTCTCCTTTGATAATCACATCGCCACAGTGGTCAGGAAATCCTTCTACGTGGCACACCTCATCACAAAAGCTTTCTCATCCAGAAAAAAAGAGGTAATTGTTCCCCTCTACTCATCACTCATTAGACCCATTATAGAGTACAATGCCCCTTTTGGTATGTACCTCACAAGACATCAACAACTGGAAAGGCCGCAAAAATACCTCACAAAGAGGATTACTTGCCTCAAACAGATGCCTTATGCAGACCGACTCAAAAAACTCAAGCTTTACTCCGTCGCATATCGCCTACTCAGAGGCGATCTCTGCCTAACATACAAAGCTATGTCAAACCCAGAGCTGTTGGACATGCTCCACTTAAAGAAATCCCAATCCCTCCAAGCTATACGCTCTAGGGACCTAAACCTTGTCACCACAATAGACAGAACATAGCGGAGGGATAGATTCCTGTCCCAGAGACTTCCCATACTCTGGAATAAACTACCTATCTATATCAAACAAAGCTCCTCATTAGCACTCTTCAAGAAAATCTTGATGACTGGATGGGTAATAGGAAATTCACCCCGGGTATCACTTCTGTGGTTTTGCTTGACAGGGGCACAGGAAAATATTTTTTTTTGAGTGGCGAAAGCCAGGGTACCTTTTTGGCTTGGCTTGTATAGGCCCTAGGGCCAATAGCCTAGTACCTACCTATGAATCTATGAACACTAGTCCCCAATCACTTGAGAAAACAAATACTCGAGAGGATGCAAAAATCATATATGAAAATAGTGAAGAACCAAAAAAGACTATGCAATGTAATGTATTGGTCAGGAATATTGACACACATGGAACCAGTACAGCAGAGCTCTTCTATATGCAAGCCATACAGCAGTCCTGATGAAGAGATGTTAATTAACTTTGGTTATCCTGTTAGTAAATAACATCATTTTCCATGAATCATCATGAGGTCAGATGTGTTCCTGCTTGAAGAAGTCACATATCTTAAATGCAGATTAGTATACCAAGTTTAGTGTAAAAATCAAATAGACAGATACAACAAATACAAGTGTGAGAAGTATATTAAAGTCCATATTCTTAGGACAAGGGATACCTGATGTTGCACATTTGACAAGGGTCTTCAACATTTGATGAATAGAGCACTTCACCAAAGTTTAAAGTCATTCACTCTGTCAATGAACTGTATATTCAACAGAGTGAATGACACTCGTACATGTGTATACATCCGGACTGTAACAAAGCTAACAATCACCATTATTTCATACCCTCTAAGCAGTGCTTTTGCTATTTAACTAGTGTAAAATTAAAATAAAAATTAAAATAGAGAATGTTTAAAAAATGAAAAGTGTGTGTGTGTGTGTTTGTGTATGTGAGTGTATGTATGCACGAAAGTGAGTAAGACTGATTGCGCCATTACTTACGCTCACTAAGCAGCACTTTTGCTGTTTAGCGATTGTAAAATATAAGTAACTGATTACTATAAAAAAACGGAAAATTGTGTGTGCGTGTGTTTACGTTTATGTCTGAGTGTATGCGTGCCTGTCACGTAAGAAAGCAGAAGTATGTGTGTGTGTGTGTGTGTGTGTGTGTGTGTGTGTGTGTGTGTGTGTGTGTGTGTGTGTGTGTGTGTGTGTGTGTGTGTGTTAGACAGAGAGACAGAGACTGAGCAATCGAGCAGCAGTTAAGAGACTTGCATACGTCTCAACCTCCTAGCTGGAGATATCTGTATAAAGCTTAAAATAATGGGGACAGATTTTAAATATTGCTCTTATAAACTTAGAAAGTTGCTAAAATAATAAGATTTGTTTTAGCATGCATTTTTCTGAAGGAAATGAAGTCTGAAACTCAAATGTATGTCAATATTTAGTGACTTCAAACCCCGATGATTTGCTAGCAGAGCACAAATTGTATGTGGAACAGACCCAAAATGAAAAGTAGATAAACATCCGGACATTATTTGAAAATCTAGTCAGTTGAGTGGTATGTAAGTAAGAAACTTTTAATGTCTGGCATTATTAATTAAATTTAATCATGTCTGTTAAAACTGCACTTCTTCTACATGTTTGTGTGTATGTGTCTGTGACAGAGAGTGTGTGTAGACATTAAATAATTGCATCTATATTTTGGATGTAAAATACTTCCTCCAACAACATTTTCATATGCTACATTAAGTGTTAAGCATTAGGTAGAGGAACTAGTTTACATCAAAATTATTAAAAATATGAATTAATTAAAAAAAAACAAAAACAAATACAAGATAATTTACCAGATAGCCCTTTCCTAAGTGCAATAATGCCCTTCAGGGTGTGTAGAAGTCCTCCGCTTGCAGTATCGGGCCTCAGAATACCCCGGGTATGCATTATTTACACAGTAACACACCCTGTTTTACATTATTGTTTGTATAGATAATCATCGGGCACCCTATGTAGAAGATAATATAGGAATGAAAGGTGTACTAATTGGTTCCATGAGAGAGTAACTGATGCATAGAATAAACTACCAAATTACATTAAAGCAAGCTCTAGTTTAGATTTTTTAAGAATAACCTGGACAATTCTTATGGGGATAACTGTTTTTGGAATATTCTAGCAGTCTAGAAGGGCATTACTGCCCATGCCTGAAATATTTGTATGTACATATGTATGGTGGACGTATGCATCTATCTACGTGTGTGTGTGTGTGTGTGTGTGTGTGTGTGTGTGTGTGTGTGTGTGTGTGTGTGTGTGTGTGTGTGTGTGTAAGTGTGTGAGTGTATATAACACTTTATCTTAGAAATGAAAGTCAAAAAACTGAGCACAACTGTTTGATCTTCAAGTAATTGAAAAAATAAAAAAAAAAAAGTAATAAGACTATTTTCTGCAGTGGGGCAAGCACCCCTGGACACCCACCACATCACTTGCTAATTATGTATACCAACTTCAAGATCACACTACAGTGGAGAAAAGGCAAATTTCCCAATCCCCATTGTTCACGTTTTCACACAGAAAATAAGCCGGCAAAATACGATAGGCTAATTTTCGATCGGGTCTTCTGAAGTTTTATCTATGAGATGAACACACATTTTAACCACCTAAATGACACATAGGTATGTATATATACACACATAGACACAGACACACAGACACACACACACACACACATATATATATATATATATATATATATATATATTTGGTGAGCAGAAACAGATGGCCAAGATGTTCATGAGTTTGACAATCACCAAGTAGGGGAATATGCCCTTTACCTGGGGACTGTGTGATCTTGGAGTTAGTATATATATATATATATATATATATATATATATATATAAATATATATATATATATATATATATATATATATATATATATATATATATAAAATTAGCAAGGATAATCCTTGCAAAATGCACAGTAGCCTGTCAACATTAACGCGTCAACATTTTGGATGTCGACATTTTGTGTGTTTGATGTAGAACGCAACTCTATCTATCTCTCTCTCTCTGTATGTATGTATATATATATATATATATATATATATATATATATATATATATTTATACATATATTATAGAAAGATATAGATGTTCATTAGATCTATGTCTATATGGGTTTATTTCATTTGAATGACAACTCAATTTATCAACAACACACTCCCCCCCAAAAAAAACTGTCTAATGCTCATTTTGTTGACACTATATTTCATCAAAAAACATTTCATTGAAAATTGTTTAATAGTATATAAAATGACCACTGGTGTGGTTTTGGAGCATAGGAATCGCAGTGCAAATTTGTGTTTATCAATATTTGTACCATATTAATGCCCTCTCTTATGATGTGTCACCATCTTTACAAGTTTATGTATGTGTACCAGGAGTGATTCAGTGTGTAAGGAACATTCTATTTTCTCCACCATTGTGTAACTGTGGAGTTAGTATGTTTATGTTGGGGGCATGGGATTGCAGGGGGTATTGCTCCCCTGCAAAAAGAGCATTTGGGGGTATATTTCAGGTATATGAAATTTTCAATTAAATGTGTTTTGATGAAATGTAGTATCGACAACAGAGTTTTTGATAAAATGTAACACAGATTTTATTTGTCAATAAAGTTAACTTGTGATGGAATGAAATAGAATATATATATATATATATATATATATATATATATATATATATATATATATATATATATATATATATGGTTGCACATAGTTATATGAATGTTAAGAATATCAAATACTGCTTCCTTAAGGTTAAATTAAATTTTTTCACTATTTTTGTATCAGTCTTTTCAGATTGATGATTTTGTGTAAAGTATTTTATTATTCAATGATTGCTGACATAAATATATGTAGAAGATATGTATTTTATGTATCCTTGGCAGGGCTAGCCACTCTGCGATGTAAACCATGGCTCTATATGATTGTCATTATTGAAATAACACTCCAACCCTATGTGCAAAAATGAGAAAAAGGGGTTGTGGGTGGATGTATTTTTATATATATTTATCTATTTCTTTATCTATATATTACTTTATTTTATTTATCCTTTGTTGACAGGGTTAGTTAGCCCTACTAGGCTAGTAACCTTTTCTCAGGAGAGACCCTAGGTGGTATTTATACTACTATAGGTGAATGCCAGTCCAATGAAGTTACTTGTGGGGGTTGCAGAGGATTCAGAAAGCCTCTTTCAGAAGACGTTGTTCACAGTTTTAGAGGATGGGGCAAAAGAGGAGTGCATTGTTATAACCCTCCGGTCGGACGGGTTACAGGATGATGTAGTAAATAAAATGATAAATCAAGGTGAACCAGAGAATGATCTGTCATGGGGAGAAACAATGGAAAAAATACAAGGAGAGGAAGCAGAGGGTGTTATGAAAGGTAACAGTACACAAAAAAGGAAAACGTGGAGAGCAGAAAGAAAATAAAAAAGAAGATAACATCAAAAGAAAATTTGTCATGAGAATACATAGTAAACAAAACAAGGAAATGCACAGATATGAGGTATGGAACACTCTAATACTTCCTTTAGGAATTAAAACACACAAGGTAACAGCTTTCTTTTTAATAAATAAAGAGACTTGTTACTATTTTTGAGACTGCACAAGGTATTGAAAAATGTTTGGGTGAACATGAAAAGGTCAGAATGATAATATATGGAATGACTATCTATTGAAAGCTTTTTTTGAGAGACAAAAAAGGAAATACATATACAATTTCAGACAGAGGCTGAAAGAGAGACTTTAAAAGGATATTTAAAAATATTTGTAAAGACGTGATAGGCATTTCAAAAGTTTATGATAATAGGGGTTCCTGGACTGGAGGATGAGATTGCAATTTTGTGTTAAAATGGAAATGGAAATATTTGTGCATATACCAAGTATTATTAATGTTGAAGAAAATAAGGGTGTGGTAAAATACTGGCGACTCCCAAGAACATTTTTTTTCTGTGGGAAAAAAGGACAATTAGTAAATAATTGCAATAAAAAGTAATGTTATATATGTGGGAAAAGTAGACATGATGTGAAGAAATGTGAACTTGAATGTTACAAATGTAAAATAAAAAACCTGGACATGCATGGATGGATTATAAAGAAACTTTTAGTTATGTACTCACCATAACTTCAGATGTTTGGGATCCATCTCGCCTACATTCTGACTGATGGGTTCGGAGCCGATCCTCGGCTCCGACTGCACGCTTTATGCCAAAGAGCGAAGTCTCTTATTGGCTGAGCTTACTATATCCCAGGATGCACCACTACCAGTCCCCCAGATCTAGTTTGTCCGCATACATGCACACACACATGCACTGCTTATATAACATTGACAGATGATACAAGATAAAACAGTAGAACCCAAACCGCTCAATCTCTTCTGATCTCCAAGGCAGGGGAAGGAGGGTGAATGTAGTAGATGGATCCCAAACATCTGAAGTTATGGTGAGTACATAACTAAAAGATGTTATGTGATCCTATCTCGCCTACATTCTGACTGATGGGACAGCGTCCCTAGCACCTAAATCCTGGGTGGCTCACTGGAAAACACTCCTGAGTACCGTGGAACCAAATGATGCTCGTCCTTTAGATGCCACATCCAATTTATAGTGGGAAATGAAAGTGTGCGGGTTTGACCAAGTAGCCGCAGCACAAATTTCAGAAATAGCGAGCTTGGAATGGAATGCAATAGAGGTAGCCATAGCTCTAGTAGAGTGAGCTTTGACAGATGTTGTAAGTTGCTTATTTGAAAAGGAATAAGCTTGATTTATGCAATCTCTGATCCATTTGGCAATAGTAGCTTTAGTGATGGTTTTACCCAGTTTATTATCTGAAAAGGACACAAACAATTGATCTGTTTTCCGAATTTGCTGAGTCCTATCTAGATAGAAGCGCAATTGCCTGTGAACATCCAACGTATGGAAGGTGTATTCCGCTTTGTTTGAGAATTTTGGAAAGAAAACTGGTAGCTCTAAACATTGTTGGAGACAGAGATTAGAGCAAACTTTGGGGACAAAAGATGGATTAGGTCTAAGTGATACTCTATCCTTGTGAAAAATCAAGTACGGTGGTTTGATAGATAGGGCTTGAAGTTCTGAAACTCTTCTTGCAGAGGTAATTGCAATTAAGAAGGCAGTTTTCCAAGACAAATATTTCAACTCACATGTAGCAACTGGTTCAAAGGGGGAAGATGTTAAGGCATGAAGTACCAAATCAAGATCCCACGGAGGCGCAGGATGAAAAACTGGGGGTCTTAAAAGCACAGCACCTTTCATGAACGTTTTACATAATCTGCTGCTCATCAACGGTGGGTCTATGGAATCGTGAAATTTGGAGATAGCTGCTAGTTGGACTTTAATAGTAGAGACTGAAGATCCTTGATTAAACAAGGATGTTAAAAATTTCAAGACCTCTGGTATCGGGGCAGTAATAGGGTCTAAGCCTCTGAGTTGAGCCCAGATAGCAAACCTCTTCCACTTACTATGATACAATTTCTTAGTGGTGGGTTTGTGGGCTGAAGATAAAATGTGGATAACTTCCGGGTCCAAGGTGTGCTTTCTGACTAAAGTCGGAAGTGGAGGAGCCAAGCTGTTAATTTCAAAGTGTGAAGGGACTGGTGCTGTTGTCCCGACTGATGAACAAGAAGGTCCGGAGTTAGATCCAAGAACCAAGGACCGTCCAGAGTATATTTCTGTAGGTAGGGGAACCACACCTGACGAGGCCAGTACGGAGCAATTAGAATCATTGTGGACCCCAATTGGGAAGCTTTCTGGATGACTTTGGGGAGAAGTGGAATCGGAGGGAAAGCATAAAGCAGTCCTGTTGGCCAAGGTTGGACTAGAGCATCCATAGCTGCCTCCCCTTGACGCGGGGTCAAGGAAAAGAACCTTTTGCACTTCGTGTTTCGTGGTGTTGCAAACAGGTCACAGCACGGAATCCCCCATCTTTTGAAAATCTGAGCTGCTACTGTTTCGTTCAGAGACCATTCGTGAGGAGAGAGAATAGCCCTGCTCAGTCTGTCTGCCAATACATTGGATTTTCCTGGAATGTGGGTCGCTACCAGGAAGCGCTTGGTAGCCACTGCCCATTCCCACACCCTCATGGCCTCTCTGCAAAGGGGGTAAGATCTGGTCCCTCCTTGTTTGTTTAGATACCAGACCACCGACATGTTGTCTGTTTGGATGGCGATAATGCCTTGAGGGAGAAACTCGTGGAGGGCTTGTAGGGACAGAAGTACAGCCCTCATTTCCAACACATTGATATGGAGAAATGTTTCGTTTGGAAGCCAAGAACCCTGAACTGACCTGCCCAGACAATGCCCCCCCCACCCTGTCTGGGAGGCATCCGCTGTCAAGGTGGCCACCGGAGGGGTTATAACAAAAGGTCTTCCCTGATTCAGATTGGATGGCAGAAGCCACCAGCGGAGGTCCCGTTTGCACGCTTCTGTAATCAGTATGTGATGATTGAGGGGGAGATCCTGAAAAGACCATTGTGTCGATAACAGCCACTGAAGAATCCTCATGTGCAATCTTGCCAGAGGAACTAGGAGAACCGTGGCAGACATTGAACCTAAAAGTTGCAGGACCATCCTGGCTGGGGCTTTGGATCTTAGAAGCAGGGCTCGGACTTGATCTTGTAATGTTTGTATCCTTTCTGTAGGAAGGAAGATTCGCATTAATTTTGAGTCTATCTCTGCTCCTATGAATCTTATGCGCTGAGAAGGCAGCAAGACAGACTTTGACCAGTTGAATGTAATTCCCAGGGAAGCACCCAGGGAAATAGTGGCTTGTAGGTTCTCTAGTAGTAGGTGCCTGGTGGTGGCAGTCAGGAGCCAGTCGTCCAGATAGGGAAACACTTGGAATCCGAGACTCCTCAGGTGAGCAGTCACTACTGCCAAACACTTGGTGAACACCCTGGGGGCTGTGGTGACACCAAAGGGCAGTGCACAAAATTGGAAATGACTGTCTCCCAGGCTGAAGCGCAGATACCTCCTGGACGCCTGATGTATTGGTATGTGATAATAGGCATCCTTGAGATCTATGGAGCACATCCAAACATCTTTCTCCAACAACGGGAGAATGGATTGTAACGTGACCATTCGGAATTTGGACTTCATGACGGACTGGTTTAGTTTGCTGAGATCCAAAATGGGTCTCAGGTCCCCTGTCTTTTTTGGCACTAAAAGAACCTTGAGTAATTTCCGATCCGATCTGGTCTGTGGGGACCGGTTGGATGACTCCTTTTCTAGCAGCTTTGAAGCTTCTACGGCTGCAATTTCCCTTTGACTGGGTGGTGGGTCCGGGATTTTTTTGGACAGTGGGGGTGAGTGTGTGAAGGGAATGGTGTAACCTCCGTCAATAATCCGAGGCACCCATCTGTCCTAAGTAATAGACTCCCAGGCTTTTAGGTGCTTGGCAAAACGGCACCCGACTGGCTCCGGAGCAGCACAGCCGGGCAATCCCTCATGGAGTGTGGGAGGCTGAAGAGCCACGAAAGGACTCGCGGTCTCCAGTGTTGCGGGGGCCTCTGCCGCCTCTGGGACGGCGTCTCCCAGAAAAATTTCCCCGTCCTCTGCCTCTGGAAGGGGAATCTTCCTGCTGTTGAGGAAAGAATTTCTGTGATTTGCGGAACCACATCTTCCCTCCTCTTTTAGCCTTGGGATAAGGCCGAAAGGGAGTGGAATAACGTGCTCCTACAGCAGATAAAGTCTTTCCCTCCTGCTCACAGCGGGTAAGAGTGTCTTTACCTTGGGTCCAAACAAAGAGGACCCATCAAAGGGAGCGTCGGCAAAGGAAGACTTGAAGGCCTCCAATGACACAACGGAGCCAGGCTTGTCTCTGTAGAGCCACGCCTGTGCCTGCCGCTTGCCGCATATGAAATGAGCCTCATGGACGAGTTAGAAATCGACGTAAGGACAGCCAAGTGAGAGCTAACCGACTGGGCTAGCTGCTCAGGTAGGTTACCTGAGAGGGAGTCTGAGAGCTCCTTGACCAGATCCCTCTGTAGTCTGGTGAAATGTGCCAAATAATTCAGGGACCTCAGAGTAAAGGCCGCTGAAGTCAGGGTGCCAGTCCATGCTCCTAGACTCCTTATTAGGAGGATGGACGGACGTTCCTCTGCCACGTCCTGCTGGGTAGCAGATGCCACCACCATGGCATCTACAGCCACGCCTTTCGTTAAGAACTCCTTCTCGGTGGGGCAGATAAAAATTTGTTAGGGCGAGAAGGCACTGGTTCCACAGTATCTGGATGTTCCCACGCCCGACAAACCAAATCCAGGAGCTCGTCAAGGGCGGAGACACCCAGGAGGCGGAGGGCTGAGCCCCGGCCTTGAGGAACACCGACTCATCAGCGGAGGGGGTTTGGAATTCCAGCCGCCTCGCTGCTTAAGCATCTCTAGAATGTCTGCAAATGAGTCATCATCCGAGGACGACTTAGGGGACCCCTCCGCATCATCAAGATCAGTGTCCGATGTAAGAGACTCATCGGGGGAGTCCACGTGCTTCCTCTTGCACGATCTCTTCCTTGGGGCTCCTCCAAGACAACTCGAAGACCCTCAGGAGGAGGGGAACCCCAGTGGGGTAACCTCAGGCCCCGGGCTCCGCTGCCTAGAGACAGGGGAACTGCCAAAGACACAGTCTCCATGCCCAGGGAAGCTGCCGGTAAAGCCGCAGAAGACTTGGCCAAGGCACTCCTCATAGCTCAGAAAGCCGGACCCCAGAATCCTGGGAGGGTCCGGTCCCCGGAGCCATGATAGCAGACGGAAGTCCCGAAGCACCGAGAGGGAGGCTTGGAACCGACAGCATTGGTCCCAAACGTCACCCCGGTCCGGCCGAAGAAGTCCGTGCAAACTCAGACCCGAAGGCCGGGTTGGAGTAAGGGTCGGAGCCGACCCTAGGATCTCAACTGGCTCCATCAGCACCTGCTCCGACGGAGCCGGGCGGTCGGAGGAGGAATGGCAATGGAATGCTATCGGCTCCGAAGCCAAGTGGGTCGGAGCCGAAACAAATTTCTGAAAGACTGGGGACTGGAACAGTCTTTGGAGCACCCTGCCTATGTCCGAATCTGACATCCTTGATGACCTGGAAGAGACCGAATAGGTCCGAGTAGGCCTCTCCAACGGCTCCAAGGGACTAGGGGACCGGCTCCGAATCGAGTCGACAATTATCGGCGCCGAAGGAGTGTCCAAACCAATTTCCATCGGTGCCGAAGAGGGCTTCGGCGCCGAGGAGGAAGTGTCTGAGTGGACGACCTTCATCGGCTCCGAGATCAGTGGAGCCGATGAAGGTGACCCGCCTCTCCATGCCCCAGCCGTCGGCTCCGAACCCAGAGGAGTCGAGGCTGGAGGCATCGAGGCAGACTGTTCCGCCCTCAGCTCCGAAGTCCGTGGAGCCGAAGGAGAAGCCTGCCTATATCTTTTGGCGGTCGGTTCCGACGGACTGGTCGGAGCCGACGCCCTTTTCTTTTTAGCAGGAGAAGGAGAGGAAGCTAATGCCTCTTCAAATGAGGGTTTAATAAGGCCTTTTAAAATAAGTTTATTTTTCCTCTCTTGGAGGACCCTCGAGGAAAACGCGCGACACACACTACAGGACTCCTGCAAATGTTTGGCGCCCAAACAGTACACACTGAGAGAGTGGTCATCTGTAATAGACATTTTGAAGCTGCACTTAGTGCACTTCTTAAAACCAGAAGGCCTAGGATCCTATGACATTATGGCAACCAATCAAGAGTAACAGCCGAAAACAAAACACACTAATTACCACAGAGAAAAACTTTTCTCTCTCTCTCTTTTTTTTTTTTTTTTTTAACCAAGAACTGTCACAAAGAAGAAACTAGACAGGATCCAAGAATCCTTAAATACAAACTGAACTTGAAGGCAAAGTAACTGACAGGGGAAGGCCCTTCAACTGAGGGGAAGCCTCTAGTCAGAAAAAAGGCGCAATCACCACACAAATACTTCACAAACAATATCAGTCATACACAAAGAGACTAAATAGCCGTTAAAACAGCTTTTTTGTTGAAAATCTAGCAATTCCCTGACAGGAAAGTAAGTGAAAAACACTACTTAGCTCAGCCAGCTCGAGACCACGTCTTTGCTTGATAGCGGCAAACGAGATCTGGGGGACTGGTAGTGGTGCATCCTGGGATATAGTAAGCTCAGCCAATAAGAGACTTCGCTCTTTGGCATAAGAGCCGAGGATCGGCTCCGAACCCATCAGTCAGAATGTAGGCAAGATAGGATCACATAACATCATATGTTAAAACAGAGAGTGTAAATAAGTGGGAGGATGAAGAACGAAATGGAGAAGAATTGGAAATAGGAATGGAAGAAAACTTTGAAAAAGAAAAGGATGTTAATAAAAGTAAATAAGAAGAGGAGAAAGTAGGAATAGATTTAGATATTAGTGATGAAGATATAAGTTAAAGTAGTAAAATGAAAAAAGAAGCCCGTTGGTAAAAGAGTAAGATATAGAAAAAGGAAACTCAAAGTCATAAACTTAAAAAAAAAAAAAAACAGAAAGGAAGTAGATGGGAAATAATAATATTTAAAAAGTAGTACAAGAAAAGGATGATTTCCATTAAATTAAGGAATAGAGAAACCTACAATTTAAGGATTTTCTCAGTAAATGTGAACAGCATGAAAAATATAATAAGAACGATAGGGATTTTATAATGGTGCAATAAATGTGATGTAGGTATAACTGTTTTGGAATATATATACAATGGATATAAAAAGTTTACACACCCCTGTTAAAATGCCAGGTTTTTGTGATATAAAAAATGAGACCACAATAATCATTTCAAAACTTTTCCCACCTTTAATGTGACCTATAACATGTGCAATTCAATTGAACAACAAACAAAGCTGTTAGGGGGAAAAATATAAAAAATAAAAAATACTTTTGCAACGTACAATAAGCTGGTTGCAAAAGTGTGCACACTTTAAACTCATATTTTGTTGAAGCACCTTTTGATTTAATTACAAAAATCATAATTTTTCTCATCACCACCCAGTATAAAATACCAATTCAAACATTTTTTCATTATAAAAAATAATATACAAATATATGACCAATGTTAAATGCACAGGCCTCTTGATCATGTACAGGTAAGAAAGCCTAGAGAGCTAGTATGCAGGATATCTGGTAATCAGTAGCATATAAAACTTATCTAATAACTAACAACAAACAAATCTGTCTTTGTGTTTATGAAACTAGATAAGATCCAAAGGTACCTCCCCCAGTCATCTAATGGGTTGCCATGCAAAGCATTTAGGTACACTTCTAGTTACTCTCTTACTTAGCAGTACCCCCTTTAAGATGAGAAATGGTCTGAGAGCTAGGGCTGCCTTGTGTTTTCACCATACTCTTTTACATGCTGCTGCCAGTGTTAAGACTTACAAGCTGACAGATACTGAGGCCATCTCTGCTGACTCGTTATGCAGGAATGACAGCATTGGGGTTTCATCACCGCTGTTTAGAGAAGCTAACCAAATTTTCCCTAATAGATCACTCTGGAAGGCACAGTATATGTCACCAAAGCAGATTTCTATAAGCAGAATGATACATACTTGCTACTGGGCGTGGTCTCTTGCTGAGACATCTGGGGCTGTCCGTAGGTAATGCATCATCTCCTCTAAAAATCCAGGATGCTGAGTGGAAAGTCTCAGTGTAAAAGCCTTTATCTTCAAACTCCATACACATGCCTAAATCTACAGATCGTGTTTCCTCAGAGTTCACTGCAAAGGAAAACAAAAGCTGTCTGTTAATGGTAGATGGCAAGGACATTTAGAAGTGTGAGACACAATAACTTAATATTTTATCCCCTGCAATTGCTTCCAGTATGTGACATGTATTAATTAATGTACACCCTACAGGTAAAACCTTAGTATCAATTTGAAACTGTCCCACCTGATGCAGAAAGCAGCATTTATAACAAGACTTGAGTCAGTAACCAAGGCACAGGCGACTACCAGGTAAGAAAACACCTGCAGCAGCTTCATGTAGATGGAATTTTACCAAGAAGCACAATGTTCTACTATAATCACCTGACAGGACCTTCCTTTTCTACTATACTACACATAATACACATTAAAGGCCTTTTCTAGAATCAGGTACTCAGTTTTCTCATTGCCAAGGCAAAACTGGTGTGATTTTTCTTAGAATCAGGTAAAGAAAAATGTCTTACTGCTCCTTCAAAGCAAATTTAAAACCAGTAGTTGCAAAACGTGAATTCCTGTATTAAGCAGTAGACCTAAACAATTGTCATGTTACATGGCCTTCTCAGAAGTGTTATTGTTCTCCGGGAAAGAAATGACAACCAAGGACTGCAGAGAGGGGTTTAATGTATAGTTGAAGGACATGTGCATAAATCAGGAATTTGACTTCAGTGGTGATCTACAGTTCAAACTGAGAAGTGCATCCCTATAGTGGTCATGTGATGTACACCATTTACTGCTGAGAACTAAGATCCTAGAGCAATGTGCTCAACCTCCCCCAATAAAATAATTTATGCTAGTTAGGGTAGGTTAATGTCAAGAAACAAAGTCAAAACTCATTTTCCATGCCCTGGCTTCATGGTATTCAGGGATAAAGCCCTGAGTATGATCCAGATAACCCAAATCTAACTGTTGAAACTGATTGGAGGAAAATTGGAGTGAAAGGCAAGATTGTCTTGGTGATCATCTGTTGTGGGGATTGTCTTATTGCTGTATCTGAAATGTCTAGCACATGCACATACCCACAATGTAGCACAGGATCAGGAGCATAAACTTGGCATTGTCAAGTCAGTGATGCTGGCTTCCACCGTTCAGGTACAGAAGCAGACTGTATATTGGGGAGATACTACAGGCCCCTGCACTTATGAGGTGTGACTTTCAGCCACCTGGGGAGGGGTTCTGCTCTCCAGAAATATTCCTCTCTAGCCTTATATTGGAGACTGACACAATGCCATGGAGATGGGGACATCAAATAGTTCTCTGGCCTGAGGACAAACAGAGTCCTCCCTTAGACTCAAAAGTCCCTTGGTCTAAGGTCATGTAAACAGACTCTCAAGCCACAGGGTCAAGATTATTCCCAAAACCTGATATGTTATTGTTTTCTATGAGCAGGTAAAGCACATCTGTCTCTTTAAATAGACCTTCATAAAATGTGTCCCTTGAAAGGAGTATTGTAAGTTGATAAAAGCTGAAAGAAATAAACCACAGTTAGTAGACAAGATAACACTGAATAGCATTGACAGTTTAATGTCAAGGACTGTAATCAAAGGAATGCAAGTTTATTGCAATATTCATTCTAAAAGAGGTACGTCTTGTGATGAGCAAGATAAAAACACTTAACAAGAGAAGGGAAGAGAACTGCCCTGCTACAGAGAGGAACATGTGAGAAGAACAGTGTAAAAGGACATCCTAGACTGTGAAACTGTTTTATGCAAATTAACTAATAATAATTGGACATATTGTATATTTTGGACTGTCAGAAAGAATACCTCGCTGCATATATTTTCAGGGCATAATATAAACAGCTAGCATTAAATCATCAATGACTGTCTTTTAATGAGGTATAAAATAAATGTTTTCTAGCCAAGCCCACTCCCCCCTCCTTTTTTATTATTTTTGACCATTGTGTCACTGTCTATTCTCTTTTGTTCCCTATCACTTGACAAGGGCAAACCATAGCATAGCATAGCCATCATCCAGGCAACTGTGAAGGGTGTTTTTCTTTGATCCTAGCCCCACTGGTGGTAACTGATGTGGCCATCTGTGTCACTGTGGGGACAGGCGCATGCTCCTATCTACACAACCCATGAGGACCACCATAACCAGCATGGCATCACCAAGCCTACATCTTTGTTTCCAACAGCCACTGGTTACATACAAGCCTACTCTTACACAGTAGCAAGTCAGCTGACTGGGACTACCAATTCCCTGTCCCCAGGATGGGCAGGCTGTAAGTTTCTCACTCTCACCATTCCCTTCCCAGGTTTTCCAGTGCACAAGCTGTTAACCAAAATGGGGTTGCTTGGGTCACAGTCAGGGCTTTATCCCTCTGTGCTACAGGCTCAGGCTTACAGCATGAAATGGTTTACCTTGCTGTTGTAATTTGAATGCTTTGTACCATATTCATGTCTCCATGTCTTCATAATAGCTTGTGACAGGCCTTCATGTACTACATTATGTAAACAAAACTCCTGATTTTACCTTGTCTGTCAGCATTAACAAGTCATGTTTTTACAGACTGAAGCAAACAAGGGAAGGCAGACCACATGTAACCTCCGTGTTTGCCTGGATGAAAAATCCTCCCAGTCAGCAATCATTCCTGTGGAGACAAGGGACTCTTCTCTCCTCTCCCTGGAAAGTGAATGGGCTCAAGACTTATGAGATACCTGAAGGTCAACAGATGGGGAGGAAAAAATATATGTTAAAAAACAAATTCCACTCTCCCACAACATGAAAGGGTATTAGTCACTTAGATACCACACAATGACAATAAAGGATAACAGTACAAGGGTGTGCCTTTTCAGTTCAACAGGAAAAGAAAAGCAATCAGAAAACCAGAACAAAAGACAAGAACATCTAACATCACACTGAAAGAAATGTCAACAATTGCCCAATATCTGAGTAAGTCTTGCTAAGCTGTTTGCAGTGATACACATAGCAAGTTTGGACAGGCTGCAGTCAAAGGGACTTAATGCATTAGCAATCATACCCAGGCTGACTATAAACCATAATGTATAAGGGCAGAATACAATGAAAAATAAAGCAATGTATAATTTTGTACAAAAGATTGGAAATTAAATCACTAAAGCTGATATGAAATACTATAGAACTTCATGGAACAATGACTGGACATTAAGAAATTAAGTTATTTACATTAACTTAGAAGATAGAGGCAAAAAACGACACTAGAAAGACACATACTGGCAGAACAATGATCAATATTATTGTTCAGGGATATGAACAGGAGCTCCTTTAACTCAAAACCACCAGGGCTGAATAATTGCCATTGTCTCGCAGAGGGCAGGGAGGAACCCACACAGGAATGCATTGAATTTGTTCACAGTAAAATCTGTACATATTTAAGATGAACAAATAAAGTGGAATTACATGAACAAATAAAGTGGAATTACACACGATGTGAATCTAATAAGAATCTTTACTGAACTACTCTGGTGATGTTACAGGGCAAGCAGACCTAAGTGCTAGTACTTCCCTGCAAAAATACAACTACTAGAGTATCAGTATATAACACCATATTCTCATAAATACTACATTCACCTTATTTTAAAATAATTAGTTACAGCTGCAAACGTGTTGCTTATATTTACAACTACACTATACCTGTATTGTAATATACAGCAAAACATCAACATTATTAAACTGCTTTGAAAATATTAATTTCAAAGTACACAAAGTGCATGTACATTGTGTACAGTTACTATATCATTCTTGATTCTTGCTCAGGCTTCCATATCTTGAATATTGATTCAAGGTGGGCTGATCAGGAATTATGACATTCTCAAGATCACTTTGAAGTGATGCCTGTATTTCTTAAGTTTTGAACTTGAGCTTGAGAACCACTTGAGAAAATTGTTTTGCATTGAGAAGGTGGTAGACTTTTCTTTGGCTCAGATTCTTGAGGTCACTATCTAGAATTCTGATACCGGGGCAACTGTTCTTCCAGACTAGAGTGTTTAATTAAGATCTTTCCATTTCTTCTGCATATCTGGACATTATTGCTTACTGTGCTTGACCAGTTATTATAACAGGTGTATTGCTTTTCTGCAAAAGTCAAGAATCCATATTCATCTTTGCTTTTCCTTTTGTTTGCAATTCAGTAAGATATTTTGAAGATTTTTCATTGGAAAATTTCTGTGACTAGTAACTTAACATTCCTCTAATTTTTAGGATGAGTAAAGAATATAAGGTAGCTAGTCTGTTGTGCTGGTAAAAGCACTATAATTTGCAAAGCCATGTTGTATTCCAGAACTAAAATCTGAATTTTTAGAATTGTTACAATTCTTTAGCAGATATTTGAGAGTTTGAACCATAGTTTCAGCTCTGGAAACTCTAGACCAATAAACTTAGTCAGATGTTATAACCAGATGACTTTAGCATTAGATTCTGGTTTATGCATAGGGGTGTATTTGTTGATCTAGCAAAAAGGTTTTTGATAGCCGGCTTTAAATGTTTATAAATTTAATCATTTTTAATGAACTGTATCATTAATTGGATATCTGTTCACACTCAGTACGTTTTAATGCAAAAAATACAATTGGAATACCTACCAGTATGATGTTCTGGCTTAAGTCAATGCTCGGTCATAGGACTGTTAGTGTTCAATCTTTTCAACCAGTCCTTTAACCAATCATTGCTAGCTCACCAAATATGATGATGACTGCAAAGTGGGTTTTATTGCCAAAACTACAATGTCATTATTAGCCCATTCCTAAATGATTTTTCCAACTGAGCAAATACAATTTGACTTAGCTTCAGTTCAAATAAATGTCATGTTACATAGTTTGGAAACCAACCATTTATCATAATTTAATTCTTAATGGTTTTATGTTGTAAGAGGTAAATGAATACAAAGAGTTTGGTATTCCTGTTAAATCAGATGTTTCTTTTACTAATTATGTAATCTGTATGATAAATAAAGCCTTATATCAAATGAGTCTATTACTTAAATCTGTTTCATTAAAGGGTGAACAAAATGTAATCCTTTTCTACAAAACAACCCATTATTGAATTCAGTAGTATATTTTGTACTTAAATAAGGAACCAGTTAAATAAAACTGAAAGTGTTCAAAGGAAATTTACTAAAAAATACAATCTTTTCTCATGTCACTACATATATACTAGGAATAAGGAATTGCTTGCATGTAAGGATTATAAAGGTGAAATATTACAAGTCATATTTAATCTTACTACCAACATTTGATCTCATAGGTACAATAATATAAATTTTTGTATTTCACTTAACAACAAGAACTTAAGAAATACATTTTATCCAAGCACTACCTAGAATTTGGAACAAAATACATTGTGATATTCAGTTGGCTGTAATATTGATGTGTTTAATGTAAAATTTGACAACTGGATGGACAATATGGTGTTCAATATACATTTTAGTGAATCAATGTTCCTCACTGGCCCTCGGGTCTGAACCCTGAATTTGAAATCTATGAAAATCTATGGGTTCTCTTATCTGTTCTCTACAGATATGTAAAACTTGAAGCAGTACATTTAAATTCTTGTTGCTTCATAAAAGTATAGAACTCTTGCCTCACAAATTGTGGACCATTGTCTGATATTACCTCATCAGGCATAGACAGATTTCATGGCTGTGAAGACACTATGACTGCTAGCCATAGCTGTACATCTACCAGGCAGTTTGGAATAACAGTTAACACAAAGAAGATGGTAGCCATTTTTATACCGAATAAAACTATTCCCTCTTTCCGTCAAGGAAGATTATTTATTTCAGTTGGCAAAGGTTTCTCTGTTTAACTCTGATTTTGAACATATTGCAAACTTTGTACATTTGAACAATCTTTTCAATCTCATCAGATGTTGTTGGGAAATACAGAACACTGCATGCTCCTCTCTTACACATAATAATTCCTATATGCAACTCACAGATATTATATGGAAAAGAAGCGTGCAAATGAGCAAGAATAATGCACATGTCACCTTTAAACAATGCATACCAAAGCTCATTAAGATGTGGAAAGTATACTCTGATGTCTGCTTGACTGACTTAGCATTGTATGGGCACCCACTCATAACTACATCTCATTAATTGCATTCAGCTCCCTTTCTTGTACAGATGCTTATCAACTGCAGTTTTTCAGATGACACACAATTGTAGGATAATCCACAAATTCTAGATATATATGGAATAGAAGCATGCAAATGAGCAGGAATAGTAAATCTATCACTTTTAAACAAACATGCAAAAGCTCATTACAGTGTGGAAAGTATACTCTAATGTCTGGTTGCACTTACTTACAATTTTTGGCTGCTGGCCACCCATTCATAACTACATCTCAATTCAATTACATTTTGCTGTCTTTTCTTGTACATTGATTGCAGTTTTTTTTTTCAGATAACAGAAGCAATCATGGGATACTACACAAAACATTTAGATCTTTAGCAAGTGTGCTTTTCAGCACTGCAAGTATGCTATCCTCTAGATATCAGCAAAATGCATAATTTTATCTGCTTTATGGTGAACTTGAAGATCATACTTTCATGACCTTAATGCTATCTGAAGTCTAGACAGTGCTTTATGAAAAGACTTTTTAAATATTCTTGTAATGGCTTATTGCCTGACTCTATAGTGAATAATTTCACATATATGTACTGTGACACTTTTTGGCTAACATTCCTTTCTCCATGTGACTATAGGGTTTATAGTGTGGTCTGTCTTCATTTAGTAGTACTAATCCAAGCCCTTAGCAACTACATGACGTATAATTAGTTGTGACATATTATAAAATTACAAAGACGGTACCTCAGTGAATAATTTATTTTAGTTTTTAAAATGTTATTTTGCTTATGTAAATAAAATCAAGGAGCATCATGCTCTAGTAACTTAATGTACAGCACTGATATATCTGGCAAGTTTGGTATGAATTTGAAACTAAATTGCACCATACTAAAAAATATTTTAACACATGACACTTGTTATGCACATTCATGAGTAAAAAGACCTTAATGGATTCTGGTCTGAAACCTCCAGAAGTTAAAAAAAAAATCTCATGTACTTCACACTTTATATACAAACTTGACATCTGCATTTATTTAGTTTCACACAGCAACTTGATAACATGTGAGTAGCTGTTCAGACCTGAAGATCATCAGTTATACTGATCATTCCTTCTAGCCCTTAATTATTTCAGATCCTGCTTTTTCAAACACTTCAGGACAGATGATATTCCAAGGAAATCTGTTATCTACCCAAATTATTGATTATCATCATACACAGAAAATAACTAAGATCTGTGAATAGTTATAACAACCACCTCAGCTATCCGACTTCATATATAACTGTTACTGCCTCAGATGAAATCTTAAAATGGTACTTTACTGGTAGAGAGACTAAAGCAGTAAAAAAATCAAAATTGCTCAGCAAAATGCCATTGGTATTTTGAGTACTGATTTTAGACTCTTGGTGAAGTCTTCATGACAGCATTTCTGTTATTGTATTAGCTAGCCATGTCAGCAGATTTTTTGAAAAACAATTTGTTAGGAAAAATGCATACTGGCATTGATTCTATCTCTGTTAAGCTCTCTGTGAATATAAAATTCTTTGGTAGTCTTAATTTATCCATGAAGTTCCTCACTTGTATATGTACAGTCAAAACATCTGACCATCAACTGCTTCTGGTGCCTGTCCTTGACATCCTGTCCTCTAACACCAACCATTCCCCCAAACCCAAACTGATATTTGGGGCAAGAGAGGAGATCAATATATCCCAATTCAGGGTCATACTGCTAAAAAAAGAGTTATTATTTAGTATTTATTTAGTGCCCTACTCCTACACTGGTCCTACCATACACACAACATGCAAAATGCAGGCAGTGAATCCTGCAGACATCTGCCAATGCATTTCCAAAGTTTTGTGGTGAATACTGTAAAACTCCTAGTCTTCACCAGCTAAGAGAATGTTAGCATCAAAAAGGAACACTCCTCTTCCCCTGGGGCAGGAAAGCTGGTAAAATACCAACCTTTCCCTATCTACATGTAGCCAAATCCTCGGAAATCAGGGTACTGAGTAAACATAGGTCTTCTAAGCTACAGTCAGAGCTTCATTATTCTGTACCATGGAGCTGGCAACATTTCTCTGAAATGTTTTCATTTACCTGAACAAACAGAACGAACACGTGATTTTGTTCCAAATAATTGGAACAAGAGGTTTAATAAAGGCTCTAAAGTTTAAAACAAAGCATCTAATCCACTATGCTTCATGAATGTGTAGAGGAACACACTCTCTCACTCACTCTCTGCTATCAGACTGTGAATTTATGTCATCATTCTTAATTTCTCACAAGCCAAACAACAAAGAATATTAAGTGCTATAATCTGAAATGGGATATTTTACTTCTTATTTGTATAAAGCATGTCTGTAGCTTTTGACACTTTGCTTTACTTGGTCCCCCTGAATATCTTAACATTTATGTAGCTCTCTCTTCTTTTTCATTTTGTCTCAAATATTTCAAAGGAGTTACATTCTTCACCTATATCTAGTTTAAATTCAATAATTTTAATTAATTCCTAGCACCTCTTGCCAAGAGACTGACTGGTGCTTTGTCTCATGTTTTTTTCATACACTTCGAACTACACTAGATCAATTCTTTTCAATTCAATAGTGGAAACAAGCAGCTCAGTTTCATAGGTTCATAGGTTCATAGGTTCATACTAGGCTATCTGCCCTAGGGCATTTATAAGCCTAGCCAGAATGTGTTTGGCTTTCGCCACCCATTTTAAATTTATTTTGCTATGCCCTTTTTCGAGGTTAGTATACTGTGCCTCTGTCTAACAGTGACACAGAAGTGATACTCTGTGTAAACCTACGCTCTCCCATCCACTCATCAAGATTCCTCTTGAAGAGAGTCAATGAGAGACTCTGCCTAACCTGGACTGGGATTTTATTCCAGAGTGAAGGGAGCCTCTGGGTTATGAATCTGTCCCTCCAGCATGTCCTATTTATTTCAGTGCTGAGGTTCAAGTCTCTCGAGCGCGTAGCTCGATGGGATTTGGATTTTCTGAGGTGCAGCATGTCCATTAATTCCGGGTTGGATATGGCTCTATACGTCAGGCACAGATCGCCTCTGAACGGGCGGTATGCCACTGAGTAGAGCTGGAGTTTCTTTAACCGGGCAGCATATGGCATCTGTTTGAGCCCTTTGATCCTCTTGGTGAGGTACTTTTGGGGTCTTTCCAGTTGCTGCAGGTGTCTGGTAAGGTACATCCCAAAAGGGGCATTGTACTCAATTATGGGCCTGATGAGGGATGAGTAAAGAGGCACGATGACCTCCCCTGATCTAGATGTGAATCCCTTCATGATTAGGTGGGCTATATAAAATGTTTTTCTAACCACTTTGGCCACGTGGTTGTCAAATGAGAGATTGCTATCAACTTCGGTCCCCAGGTCCCTAATTACTTCTTCTGTACTTAATGAATTACCACCTATGTGGTAATTTGTGGGCACTTTGTTTTTGCCAAAGGGGATGACTATACACTTTTTGTCATTTAGCTTGAGGCCAAGGCTCTGGCACCAGTTGTCTGTTTCTATGAGGCCCTTTTGGAAGATGCTTGTGTCAGCTGGAGAGTCGATTATGGCGCCCAGTTTGCAGTCATCTGCGAACTTGGTCAGCCACAGTCCTTCCGTGTTGGCCTGTACCTCCGAGAAATATATACCGAACAAGAGAGGTCCCAGGACTGAGCCTTGTGGGACACCACTTGTAACTGGTTTGGAGTCTGACATGGCTACAGCAATTCTAACCATGTGGGTTCTGTCCTTGAGCCAGTTTGCAATCCATCTAGTGACATAGAGGTTTATATTTAAGCTGGTGAGCTTATCTTTAATGCCCGAGTGGGGTATTGTATCGAAGGCTTTTGCGAGGTCCAGGTAGGCTGTGTGGACCACCTTCCCCTTGTCAATGGCCTTGGTGACTGTTTCAAAGAAATCAACCAGGTTTAAGAGGCAGGATCTGCCCTTAACAAAGCTGAACTGGGTAGGATCCAGTGTCTGTAAGTCCCCAATATCTTTGTTTATGAGGTCCATGATGATCCTTTCCATAGCTTTGCAGACCAAGCTAGTCAGGCTTATGGGGCGTTAGTTTCCAGGATCCGTTGAGGCACCACCTTTATGGAGAGGGACCACTGTTGCTGTACGCCACTCTTTGGGCACATATCCTGTAGTAAGGCTGAGATTGAACAGTAGTTTTATGTTTGGGTTTAGCTCTTCTTGGAGTTCATGTAGGATGCAGCCCGGGACACCGTCTGGTCCCATTGATGCTGTGTTTTTGCTTTGGAGAGGCGGCTCTTACCTGAGCATCTGAGATGTCAGGGGCAGCACTCTGCTGGGATAGATATTTGCCCTTTTGGTGGGGGGGGGGAGAAGTTTGCGCTGAACCTGTCAGCTAGGATGTTGGCAACGTCTGTGGATTCTGTGTATTTTTTGCCATTTTGGACTAATTCTGAGCATATCTGGGAATTACCACCCAGGTTCCTAACATAACTAAAGAAAGCCTTGTGATTATCCTTAGTGTACTGTGCAATTTTTCTCTCGAAGCTGGCCTTAGACAATTTTATGAGTGCCTGTAGTTTTTTGCTAATACTGATCAGTGATGCCTTCCCTTTTTGGGATTTTGCTCTATCATTTAGTAGCTTCCTCCTTCTATTGTATAGTTTGTTTATGGCTGGGGTCCACCAGACAGGCAGTCTGCCTTTGGAGGATTGGGTCTTGGTTTTATTTGGGATCACATGATCCATGCATTCCTGAAGGTGTTCATAGAATGCGTTTATAAAGGATTCTGCGGTCTGGGCCATATTTTCCACAGGCCCGAGGGCTTTGAAGGATTCCACCTCGGTTTTGAGGAGTGTGAAATTTGCTTTAGAGAAGTTTTTCACTGTGGTTTTCTGGGCAGGGGTGGGGTCGGGATGTGAATATCCAGTGAGATTAG
This sequence comes from Protopterus annectens, assembly GCF_019279795.1. Taxonomy (NCBI): domain Eukaryota; kingdom Metazoa; phylum Chordata; order Ceratodontiformes; family Protopteridae; genus Protopterus; species Protopterus annectens. The sequence goes on from NC_056730.1 coordinate 327,769,626, forward strand.
TTTATGGTCTGATCTTACCAGTGAGGGATACACTTCTGGTCTGGAGCATAGAGTCCCCATGTTGGTGATGATCAGGTCCAGTATGTTTTCCCCTCTTGTGGGAGTGGTAACAAGTTGTTCCATAGCATTTGAGTTTATAAAATCTAGGAACCTTTGGGCTAGGGTGTTGGAGCTAGAGTAATGCTCCCAGTCTATGTTTGGGTAGTTGAAGTCGCCCAATATAATGGTGTTTGGAGAGACCTTCATATTTTTCAGTGTTCTCAGGAAGGCCGAGTGGGGTTCCTGGGTTTGGGAGGGTGGTCTGTAGCAGGCTATAAACTGGAAGGCAGTTTTACCCACTGTTAGTTGCACATGGATAGTCTCTGATGCTTCATGCTTTGCCACCAACCTGGAGGTGTGGGTATCTTTGATGAATATCGATACTCCCCTCCTTTTGTGGTTCGGTCCAAGTTTTGGGGCAGAAAAGCATGGTATGAGGTATAACCTGGTAGTGCTGGGGTGCTCTCGGGAGCCCTGAACCAGGTTTCTGTTATTGCACAGATATCGATGTTCTCCATGCTAAGGAGAGTTTCGAGTGCGTGCATCTTGAGGTTTAGACTTCTGGCATTGAGTAGCATTACTCTTAGTTTCTTATCCCTTGTGATACCTATGGAGGTGGGTTTGTCTTTTGAGCCTTGCCTAAAAAGGCACTATGGGGGTAGCAAGAGCCTTTGCCAATATCCGAAAGCCCAGGGGTGACAGGTGCAAGCCGTCCCTAGCGAAGCATCGTGGCTTGTCGAGCATATAATCCCAAGCTGACAGGCATTGGATCCCCTTTGAATGACACCAGTACTTAAGCCAGTTGTTGAAATTGATCATCTTGTCTTCATATTGTGGCATCATTCTTGGTGATGGTAAGATGCTACTCAAGGTCAGGGTCATACCGGCCTGGGCTACATGCTCAGAGAGCTCCTCTATGTCTCTTTTCATGTAGTCCAGGGAGGTACATCTCAGGTCATTCACACCAGCATGGACAATGACTGAGTCATATTTGTACTTGCCTTGGAGTGACCTGAGTGCTTGTGTTATGTGGCGGATCCTAGCGCCTGACAGGCTGCTCACCATGACCCTCTCCTTGTTTAGCCTGGTGAGCGGGACGTCAGTGTGCCTGACGATTGAGTCACCTATTACAAGTGTATCAGGTGTGTTGTTTAGTCTTAAGGGCTGTGACTGTTCGGCACATTGGCTTTGTGAGATATGTGTTGCACGTGTTTTGTTTTGGTGTAGCGGTTCCTTGGGTGTCTGCTTTGGAGGTCTCTGCTGCTTAGGCAGATCTTTATTTAGAGCCTCTGAGTATGTTTTTGTGTGATTATGTGTTTGGTTTGCTGTCGTGGTAGGTCTATGTGAGACTGGAATTGTAGTGAGTGTGGTTTCCTTCTCCTCCTGACTGGTTATGCCAGTACTGAGTTGAGAGAGCTTAGCCTCCAGTTTGGCTATATGGTTGCATCTCTCACATGTGCTGGAATTTGTTGGGAGGAGGAGAGGTTTGTCTGTGTGCATGACACATGTTTCATGTTTCTTTTCAATAACATGCAAGTTCTTTTAAACAAACTTGTCTTTCTATTTGTAAATTTTTTTGAAAAAGTGATTCTTTTTTCAACAGCATCTACAAAATTATCTAACTGCAGGGTACTTCTTCCTCTTTTCCTTATAACACATCTAGCACATGATGGTTGAAGTTTAGCTACAGTGGCTGGCTCTCCTTATTAGCACTTTTATTACTATTAAATATTTTCACTTAATTCCTCATTATGGCCTTTTTATTTTATTTTATTTTGCACATGACCATTTCTTCCATTATTTCTTTTAGTTGCATAGATTCATAGGTTCATAAGATGATATGAGGCTATTGGTCTGGAGGCCATTATAAGCCTAGCCAAGAATTTTACCCATGTTGCCTCAAAGTCAGCACCTGTTTCCCCTGCCCAGCAGGGACACAGGTGGGATCCCAGGGTCTATTCCCATCCAGTCATCCAGGTTCCTCTTAAAGAGGCCTATAGAAGTACTCTGCTTGACATGGCGAGGGGGTCTATTCCACAAATGGGGGAGTCTTTGGGGCATAAATCTATCCTGCCAACAAGTTCTATTAATGTCACAGACCAGGTTGAGGCCTTGCATGCAGGTTGTATGAGTGGAGTTTGACTTATGGATATGCAGCAACTCTATCATGGCTGCGTCTGAGATGGCCTTGTATGCCAGACACAGGTCACCTCTGAACAGTCTGTATGAGACTGAGTACAGGGCAGAGCTTTTAGCCTGTCTGTATAGAATAGTTGTTTGAGACCCTGGATTTTCCTGGTCAGGAACCTCTGTGATCTCTCCAGCTGCTGCATGTGCTTGGCAAGGTACATGCCGAAGGGGGAATCATACTCGTTAATGGGTCTGATAAGGGAGGGGTACAGGTATGTTATAACCTCCTTGTTCCTGGATGAAATACCCTTACTTATGAGGTGGGCCATGTAGAAAGCCTTCTGTACAATGGAGGCAGCATGGTGGACACAAGTCAGTTTGCTATCAACCTGGGTACCCAAGTCCCTCACTACTGATTGTGTGCTTAATACATTACTATTAATGTGATAACTAGTGGGGATGCCATTTTCCCCAAAGTGGATAATGATGCATTTCTTGGCATTCATTTTGAGGCCATGCTTCTGACACCAGTTATTAGTTTGGGTAAGGCCCTCTTGAAAAGATGCTCACATTAATAGGGGAATTTAAGACAGCGCCCAGCTTGCAGTCATCTGCAAACTTGGTCAGCCACAGACTGCTGGTTTAGGCTTGCACCTCAGAAAAGAATATCCCAAGTGGTAGAGGCCCTAAGACTGATCCTTGGGGTACACCATTCATTAAGGGTCTACTACTAGAGGTGGCTTCCCCTATTTTGACTGAGTGGGTTTTATCTGTGAGCCATTTAGCTACCCATCTGGTAACATATGGGTTGATGCCTAGCTGGGAAAGTTTATCTATTATGCCCAAATGGGGAATAGTGTAGAAGGCTTTAGCTAGGTCAAGGTAGGTGGTGTGCACCATCTTCCCCTCATCCATGGCTTTGGTAACTGTTTCAAAGAAGTTGACCAAGTTTAACAGGCATGATCTCCCTTTGATAAAACTGTGTGGAGTCATGTGTTTGGAGGTTGCCAATGTCCTTCTTTATAAGGTCCATGATAATGCATTTCATGGCCTTGCAGATCAGGCTAGTTAGGCTGATGGTCCTATATCTGCCTGGTTCAGTGGATGCTCCACCTTTGTGTAGAGGGATGACAGTGGCTGTCCTCCATTCAGCTGGGATGAAGCCTGTGCTCAGATTTGGTTGAACAGGATGCCTAATGGAGCAGAGAGCTCATTCCTGAGTTAATGTAGGATACATCCAGGGATGTTGCTGGGTCCCATGGAGGCTGTATGTTTTGCTTTAAGATGGCATTAAAGACCTGCTCCCTGGTGATGAGGAGAGAGAGGCAGGTGCTGGAGATATCCTGGTTTACTAATGGGGGAGATGGGGGTGAAGTTTTCACTGAACCTGTATGCCAGCAGGTTGGCTATATCTACGGAGTTTGTGTATGTGACGTTATAGACCACCAGTTAAGTAGATTTGGGTGTTACCTTTGAGATTGCGGATGTATGTGAAGAAGGCCTTATGATTGTCCTTAGTGGACGCGGCCAATTTGGACTTGAAGTTAGCCTTAGGGGATTTCACCAGTGACATTATTTGCTTGTTCAGACAAAGAAGAGATTGCTTCACACTTGACACCTGCTCCTTCTTGGTCCTGGACAGCAATTTTTAATTTTTTCCTTTTATCATAGAGTTTGTTTATTGTTGCTGTCCACAAGACAGGTTTACTCTTCCATGAGGAGGATGATTTGGTCTTGTCAGGTATTGCTGAGTCCATACATCTATGTAGGTGATATAGTTTTTTGTTGTAGGCTTGGACATTAGTGCTAGTTCCAACTGAAGGGTGGTGGCTGTGAAGCTGTTTATACCTGCTCTCAGGAGATTTTAGTCAGTTTTGGAAACATTTTTTTGTTAGATCCTGATGAGGGGGGTGTCGGGGGAGATGGTGACTTCGAAAGTGATCACTTTATGGTTGGATCTTTCCAAGGAGGATGACACTGTAGGGGTGCTACAGTGGATACTCATGTTGGCTAGGACCAGTTCCACGATATTTGCACCTCTTATAGTGATGCTGACCAGCTAATCAAATGAATTGGCACTAATGAAGTTGAGGAATCTCTGAGAATTCCTGTTTGGGCTAGAATATGTCTTCCACTCTAGGGTTGGGTAGTTAAAGTCACCTGGGATCAGGGCAGAGGGTTGAATCATGAAGGATTCAAGTAAGTCTAGATAGGTGGAGTGGGCATCCTGAGTCATGGTTGGGGGTCTGTAGCTAGCTATGATTGCAATGGGTGTTTTGTCAACAGTTAACTGCATTTGGAGTGTCTGCTATGCGTCATATCAACTGACCAGCCTGGAGGGGTATATGTCTTTGATAAATATTGAAACTCCACCTCCTTTGCCTTTGGAGCCCTCCATTCGGGGTCTGAAAGTATGGTAGGATGAGTAACCTGGTAAGGCTGGGGTGCTCTCAGCAGCTTTGAACTACGTTTCAGTGACTGCAAAAATGTCAGCATCCACCAGGGCAAGTAATGCTTGCAATAAGTGGAGTTTCATGCTAAGACTCCTAGCAGCATGACCTTTAAATTTCATTTAGAAGAATTTTTCATGTTGATAATTTTGTGCTCATGACTTTGCTTAACAAAGGCACTATGGCAGAGGCAAGAGCCTTTGCCAGAAGCTTGAAGCCCAGGGGATGAAGGCCATCTCTGGCAAAGCATTGCAATCTGTCAATCATGTCATCCCAGACTGTCAGGTACTGGATCCCCTTGAAATGACACCAGAAACTAAGCCAATTGTTAAAGTCAATCATTTTCTGTTTGTATTGAGGCATCATTCTGGGTGATGATAGGATGCTGCTTAAGGCTAGGGACATACCTGCCTGAGACACATATTCAGTGAGCTCAATCATGTCTCTCTTCATATAGTCCAGACAGGTACGTCTCAAGTCATTCACGCCAACAAGGACTATAACAGAGTCATAACAGTTCCTGTTAGTAAGAGACAAGTGTGTGCATAATATGGCAAATTCTAGCACCTGACAAGCAACTTACCTTGACTTTCTCCTTGTCTAGCCTGGTGAGGGGCACATCTGTGTGTCTCATGATGGAGTCGCCTATGACTAGTATGTTGGGTTTGTGGCTGGGCCTTAGAGGCTGTGAGGTTATGTGTAATGCTTGGTGCTGTGGGTTGTGATGTGCGTGTGTGTTTTTTCTTCAGAGGTCTCTTTTGTTTAGGTATGCTTTTGTTGACAACCTCTGCATATGTAGGAGTGTGTTGTACAGGTGAGGTGTGGTGTTCGTAGTGTTTGTGCTGACAACTTCTCAGTGCCAGATGTACTGGCTTATGACTGATGCGGCAAGGATTCTAGGTTCTTAATATAATTGCATCTCTCACAAATTGTGTTCCTGGGTGGTAGTAGTAGAGGGTTGTCTGTGTACATAAGGCAGTTGCTGCACTGTCTCAGGATGCCCATATCAACCAGACTACTAGGAGAAACCACAGGAAATTGTCTATCCATAGTTGTCAGAATCTGTGGAAGAGAGGTCAGGGATAGTAGAGTGGGTAGTATCTGAGGACTGTACCTATAGGTGTGAGTAGGGCTGGATGAAATCAATACATTAGCTACAGGTGAGGGCCTCACTTACACAGGAGTGCTGGTAGGGGAAAAATGCAGCTGAGATACCATGCAAAGGGTTAAAATAGCACAGAGGTGGTGCGAGACACACAAACAAGCACAAATCCATGCAAACCAGCACAAACCTGCACAAACACGGGGTTTAAATACCACAAAAATGAAAGTAAAACAGAAACACTGGAAGTGACCGATCAACCCTTGTCCCTGAGCTGTCAGCTCAACACCCTATGCCAGACCAGTTACAACCAGTTCACTTACTCCCATTAAGTGCAAGCAGGCCCCGGCCAGCACAAGATGGTGTAGCAGGAAACAAAGAAATCACAAACAGATCTGGATACTGCAAAACCTGTAACCAAACTATGCTAAAGATATTTAAACCCTGTTTAGGTCAATTTAATACAGGAGAAGATATATACACTTAAATATAACAGTAGCCAACAAGAGTAAATTGATTTAAACCAATTAACCAATTAAAAGCTAAAAACTGAGCCCTGTTCCAGCAACCTTCAATCAGACAAGTTCTAACTACACACTCCTGCCACTAGAGTGCAGGGGGACCCTCTCCAATAAAAGATGGCCTGGATTAGTGTTCAAGTTATACAAGCAGAGCTAGATTCAGCAGGTCTGAATCTAGTCTTTGCTACAGCAAACAAGGTGCACCAATTTCAGAAAGAAACAGTTGAAATAAGCAGGCACAATAGGCCTTCAACCAGCAATTCCCAGCTCAGAAGGGCAGAATCTACCCTCTCCTCCCACAAGACTGTTGACCACAAACCTTCTTAATGTAAAATAAATGGCCTGAAGCCCAAGTATTTAAACCAGAACTAAGACACTTTTAGAATAACAGACGCACTAAGCTTTCAACCAGCATTTTCCAACTTAGAAGGATGTAAGCTACCTATTCTGCCACAAGAGTCTAGACCACAAACCTTCCTAATGTAAAACAACTGGCCTAAAGCCCAAGTGCTTAAACCAAAAGGCTTAGAATAACAGTTACAATTTAATCAGGTTACTAACAAGCAGTAATAAATGCAGCAAAATAAATGTAATTGATTATTTTTAAGAACAAGCAGCAAAAGCAAAATAAAGTAATAAAGTAGGAAGAAACACAAATATAGTAAAAGCAGATGAATAAAGTGCAATTTTATGTTAAATTGGAAAGGAGGAAACAAAATAATTCCAGGTTGAGAAACTAAGGGGGGTGGGCCTTCTCAAATGATCTCTCTCTACTCAGTTTTACAAGCTTATGAGATGTGACTGGGAGGAGTGTCCAAAAGCCACCAAATTTAAGAACACAACAAGAACTGGGTAGGTGGGAGGGGAAAATGCAGCCAGAGATGAGCAATATTCAGAACAAGCAGGCCACACAAACACTTCAGCTAAATACAGATATTTCTAAATAAAAGAGCAATGCTGTTTCTCAGCTCTTCCACTAATTAATTGATTCTGTTCACAGTTTGCAATAGCATTATTTGGTAACTTTTTAACTGGCTCTAGCCAAGAACTCTTAAAACTCCAACAGAATAGAAAACTTAAAACAAAACAAATGTAATACTAGAATAAGATACAAAATAGAAGTATTCAAACCTTAACTGAAGAGCTTCAAATCAAAATTAAATGTAGCCAGAGATGAGCAATATTCTCTCACTCTGCATATGTTCTCAGCTTTTGATAAGGTCATGTTTGTTTCTCTTAGTATCTCATCCTTTGTTTAATATTGTTTATATCAAAAACTATATTGTCGTTCATTAATGGATCACATAACTCTCAGAATTCTGAGTATCTATCTCAGTTATTTAGCTGACTAACCTAACCATCTATAGCTCCTGTGGGACCTTGTGGTCTTATAAAGGACACATGATGAACAACTTGTATGATTCTGTAGGCTCACAGCAATAATTTCTGAACTTCAAATTACTGCTGTTTTTTATCTTCCCTCTTCAAGAAAGGTTAAAATTTTAACTCTTGAGAGCCGAGCTATGCTTCCGGGTATTTCTGCAATTATGTCTTACTGACACCTCTAAGCATCAAGTATTGCTTGTTCATATTTTCATTAATAATTGCAAAACCATATCACATACAAAGTATTACAAGATTTTGTCTTAAAGTTTATACAATGACAAAGACAGCCATTGATATTGATATGTTTTTCTATATATCTTGACAACCATGTAGTACAGAAAGAACTATATTTCCATATATGAAAGTTCCCAGCCGGATAAACAAAATTCTTCTGACAATATGTGTGTAGCTTTAACGATTGCTGAGATATCATAAATTCTTTACAAAATAATACAGACTTAATAGTGTCTGTGTTTATTGTGACTTATAAAATCTAATTTAAGACATAAACCTAAGGAATACTACCACTATAAAAAAAGTTTTGTGCTGAAGAATTTGATATTTTCACTCTTTAGTAATCCTTGTGGCTCCAAAGATTTGATGAACATTTGTTTGAAATCAGTCCATCCATCCACAACCCCTTTTTCCCATTTTTGCACATGTGGTGAGTGTGGAAGAGAGATGAAGAAGAGAGTACATGCAGGATGGAGTGGGTGGAGAACAGAGTCAGGAGTGATTTGTGACAGACGGGTACCAGTAAGAGTGAAAGGGAAGGTCTACAAGAGGGTAGTGAGACCAGCTATGCTATATGGGTTGGAAATGGTGGCATTGACAAAAAGGCTAGAGTCAGAGCTGGACATGGCAGAGTTAAAGATGTTAAGATTTGCACTGGGTGTGACGAGGATCGACAGGATTAGGAATCAGTATATTAGAGGGTCAGCTCAGGTTGGACAGTTTGGAGACAAAGTCAGAGAGGCAAGCTTGCATTGGTTTGGACATGCACTGAGGAGGGATGGTGGGTATATTGGGAAAAGGATGCTAAGGATATAGAGCTGCTAGGTAAGAGGAAAAGAGAAAGGTCTAAGATAAGGTTTATGGATGTGGTGAGAGAGGACATGTGGGTGGTTGGTGTGACAGAGCAAGATGTGGAGGACAGGAAGAAATGCAAACAGATGATCTGCTGTGGTGACCCCTAATGGGAATAGCTGAAAGAGAAGAAGGAGTTCAGGGTATCACTTCATCAGAGCCAAGGTTTACACCACCAGGTGGCTAGCCCTGCATGGTAGCTCTTCCACATCACACACTCACATGTAAACTTACACCTATGGTAAATTTTGAGTGTCCAGTCCACCTACTGCATGTCTTTGGAATGTGGGAAGAAATGGAGCATCCAGAGAAAGCCCACATGAACCCAGTTAGGACATGCAGACTCCACACAGAAGGCATCACATCTGAGAACTGAATCGGTGAAACTCTTGCAGCTTATTACTGAATTATAATGCTTTAAGCGTGCACTTCACCAAGCACCTAAACATCTCCTCACCAAAGAAATAGCACAACTTAGTATCCTTTGCCACTCTGTTGGATTAAAAGCTATATCCTTCTATTCTCACATATGCTTCTAACAGGTGATCTCTGTTGAGACTTCAGTGCTACAAGCAAACAAACAATCCCACATTCTTTGGACTCCTTCACCTATCTAGAACTCATGGTAAGGTATTATTACCTACCTCAATGTAACTCCATTTTTGAAAGAAGTTCTCTTCATATATCATACAGATTAATTCTCTGGCATTCTTAAAAACAAGTCTCAATAACTGATGATCACAAAATGTACATCTAATATATGTGAGAATGATATACTTGATGAAAACACTACTAACCTCCTAGTAATAATGAGTGATATGGCTGAGCTTCTCAATAGTCTCCTCGACTGAAAGCTTAATAAAAATCTGTGAACCTATAACAAAACATCAGCCTAAATGCAAATGAGATCACAACACCAGTATCTCATATATTACAATCCAATCTTCCAAAGGAAAATGAACACATTTTCATACACTACCACAAGTGCTGAAAGATCAACTAAGAACAAATTTATTTTTATTGCTTACATTCTTTTCATTTATTCAATTCAGTCTATTTACTGGGGTAGTACACTGATCACTATAGAGTATTTGCAGGCAGAAACAAAGCCGAGAAAATTGGTATAATGATTAAGGTCTTTGCTTCCAAAACACAAGTTACAAGGTTTGATCCTGATTTCTGACCAATCTCTGTGTGGAGTTTTTATGTTCTTCCTGTGTTTCTGTTGGCTCCCTTGCATTAATCAGATCAAGAATCTACAGTTAAGATTACTGCAAATCAATAAATGATTCTACTAAAAGTTCTGCCATCCACAACATTGCAGATGGGGTTTAAAGGAAGTTTTACTTAAGGATCTAGTCGTACATAATCAGAGTACAAAACAAGGAGTTGGGTCCAAGTCAGTAAAACTTTGTGCATGATTTTAACAACTTTATCTGCTTGCTGTGCCAATGATACCACCTGAAAACAATTCCTAGTGGATCGTTAAATAAAATGTTAACATAGATAGCTCTTCCCACTTCATCACAGGCATGATCACAATTGTGGCATAGTGTTCTGTAATTAAATCAAAATCTATTGTCTCACTGCCCTTATTTTATATATGTATAATGTATTTATTTTGCATGTTTTGCCCCCCCAGCCATCTGCTAACAGCTATAGCCATACCCACCCCAGGACCAGTCTACTTTACGCCTAGTGGACCAGGGCCCTACAAGTGAGGAAATCGTGTGTAAGCCTCTGAAAAGCCAAGTGAGCAGACATCAGTGTGACCAACTATGGTGGCATCATGAGAGCTGTAAAGGGGGTTATACCCCACACAGTGTCCCACTCATTATCCGAAGTGTGGTTATGTAATGCACAATTTGTGCTGCAGGCCTTGAGCTTCAAGTACCAAACTGAAGCCCCATCACCCCCCACATTAGGTGAGCTGGCAAAAATGTTGTCAAATCTGTATTCCCCCTATCCCCAGTAAACTCTTCACAAACTGCATCTGTTAATTAAACCTGGGTACTCCTTACCTCTGCATTAAAGTGCCAGCATGTATATGCTCTTTCTCATATTAATGCAACAAGCACTATTTATATATAAAGTGTACATTTTTAGCACATTCCACAAGTGCACAAGAAAGATAAAAATTAACAACACATATTCTATTCCACCTGTATTTATCTGCTTGTGCTGCATTGCTGTAAACATGGTATACACGTCTGTGATGATGTAGGAATAGTTAAGTCAAGAGCTTCAAACTTTCCAGTACTGTGTCTTAAACAAGGCAAACATATACCTATCCACTTGAAGTACCTCTATGAGCAAAAAATAAAAACACACTTTTTTAAATATTTTCATGGAGTTCTACACAGTCCAAACATGCAGTAGCACAATGAGCCACTTATCATTAATATGAATTTTGTTTTAATTAGAATGATGATAGGGCAAGCATGCATTTGAATTTTGTTCTAACTAGAATGTTCTCATGCAGGCAGACATACTGACATGACCTTGGTTTCTTGGAAAGTTTCTCCTTGTCAGCTGTGACCTCACAGTGCATTATGGGCAAGTGTATAATTCCCTAGTCTCTCTAGTCAGATTACACCCCCCATTCACTTACAGCAATATAGTAAAAAATAATGCTAAATTAAAGATCTTTAGTAACAGCATTCGGAAGCTGGCTTGTTGAGACTCTTGCATATTTATTTTCCTACACACGTGTTACACTTTCTGTGCTTAATTAAGTGTGAGCAAACAGCAGGGATAATGTAGTCTTAAAGAAATGGAATTTGAATTTCAGGTCCAGTCCCAAGCATTCCTCCCCATCATACTTCCCTCGGCCAACCCCATTGTATATCCTGTCTCAGAAACCTTCAGCTAAATTTGTCAACTATAAATTACAACACATACCAAAAATATTAACATGCTTAATCTTACCAACAAATGCCTTCAAGTTTCACAGTAAGTTACACAAAATTATGAATTTTGAGTAAGCACTGATCAATGCATCCAAAGAAATATGCCCAATGAAGTTCACAATTTCAAATACATAATTGGTCCTCACAAAAATCATTGTACAGAAATAACAAATTAGCATCAAATGAACTTTCTCATTTAATTCAGTAAGCGCACTAGTTCAGTAATACAGGACATGAATATTCACTTTAACTACTACTTTCCTTTGCACATATTCTAAGATGTTTAAACTGTGCATTATTTTTGAGATGTGATGCCATAATTTGATTTTATCAAAAAGCTTAGGCTCTACCCACTGGAAGTTATAGTACAAACTACCAGAGCTACATTGGAGGGAATGAATTAAAAATCTTCAAGGATCCTTTTCCAGTGACATGCAGAAATGTAGCACATTGTATATTTTCAGGCTTCTGTGCTAGACTGTTTGCAATGAGGAATAAACTGAATTTCTAGATCTACAGCATCCAGTTTTGTTATAAACTGCATTGCAGCAAAATACCTTCTGGTGGTTGCAGTTTGTCTAACTGCAAATAATATGTCTGAGTTACTAAACAGAACTCTGAAAATGAAATGTTTTTATTCTGTTGTATGCAATCTGAGGGATTCAGAAAGAACCCAGGTGCTGTGTTAAAAGGTCCTGTTTCCAAGATGCAAATATTTGTGATTCAGAGATGCATTAGCTGCAATGAAGAAAGACTTCATTATCAGCTAATTTGCATGTCTTTGAATCAATGTTAACTACCACAAGTGCAGATCAGCCCTTTTCAGAGTTAGTTTACACTGATGGCCCATGCATCTTGTTGGCACAGGCACCCCCTATTCACTCTCCTGCATCCATGCGCACACACACACACACACACACACACACACACACACATAGACATCTTAAACCTGTCCCTGAGTTTTCAGAATGTCCTTGGTCTCCTTTTTTTCTTACTCTCATAAATCACTGATGATTGCAGTCAGTCATTAATGTCAGACATTAAAATGTCAGTTATCATACTCTTCAGTAAATGCATGTTAATGCAAAAGTTATTATTATAGTGATTTTCTAAGTTTATAAGAGGAATAATTACAATCCATTCCCGGCTTTGTCTTAATTTCATGTGCTATGAGGTTGAAAGTAATGCTTCTATGTATCCCATTTCTCTCCCTCATACTCACAAACTGTTGCAGGCCTAGAATAATGGCTTATATACTTTTTATGTAATAAAACAACCCTTCCTTGTCTAACTTATCAATTAATGAATGCTGCCATTTCTTGTGGCAAGGGAGCAGGGTTCAAGTCCTTTTCTTCCTCCTTTATACCTTTTTTTTTATTTTTCCAATTTCACATATTAGTCCCTGTTATCCATGGTATTCTAATGGTGACATGGAGGACTAATATCACTTTCTGACAGGTTGCAGAGTTGTAATCATTTTAGTGACTTTAAAGCAAGCTATTTATAGTTTCCTGGGTGTTTAGTGGTTCCCAATCTACATAATCTTTTTCTTTAATAAGTGGCTTTACAACATGCTATGTAGAGCATAAATAGTGTTCCTGTCAACCCATGTCAGCTTAAAGAGATATCCCTGGTGTCTAATGTTTCCCCCAACCCATGCCAACTTAAAAAGATATTCCTGGTGGTTAGTGCCTCCCCTTGACCTATGTCAGCTTAACCAGACATCCTTGTTATCTAGTGTTTTCCCAACCCACATCGGCTTAAAGAGATATCCCTAGTGGCTAGTGCTCCCCCCAACAATGTTGTTGCTTGTTACTTTAGGGGTGTGTGCAGAGATGACAGCCTCCAACCCCCAACACACACACACGCACATTTGCACATTTGGTCCATACACACACATGGTTATCTGAATCACACAGCTGTATAAATGACATACCCAGGCAGTTCTGGGGGAAGCATGCAGCTGATTAGCATATACTTCTCCTTCAGAATGCCTCATTAGCATTTAGCATGAATGCATAAACAGCCCACCATGGTGCTGTGTGTGTCCGTTTCTGAAAATGGAAAGGTTACTGTGTGACACAGTGTACTCATCATGGTAACCTTTCTGAATTCAGCCCATATATGACTTCACTTCTGACTGCATCTCTAACATTTGGCTATATATCAAGATGTTCAATAAACCGCAAACAAACTGTGGATACTTCTACCCTCCATGAGGTCTTTACTCCGACTGCTTTTAAAATGAAATGTACCAGATGACATGGAACTTCCTGAAGCAAAGTTTTATCATAATGTAAAAATATGCCCCCCCCCCCATGGACTACATGTACCAGAAATGTGTGCCACAGTTCATACATGAAAACCTTTGCGTCAAAATGTTAATTGTTGAGGCAGTTTTCTAATTATCTGTGAATTTCTCATCTCTTGCATAGAATCAGATATCTCTGAGGACAACACAGTCTCTTGTGAGGTATTTAGTTCAGATTTACTACAATGGAGACTCTTCTTTCCAGAACAATTATATTCAGAATTTGTAATCCCCTTTTCAGAACACTGTGTATCCAATGCTTTTCAGCACAGTGTATGTCCACTGCAATCTTTTTCTTAATTGGTCACTGCGCTGAGCTTTTCTAAGTCATACCTCTCATAGTTCTTTCAACATGATATGAAACAATCCCAGTCTGTTCAGTTATAATACTTGGGATCAGCTTTGCCCCCCCCATTATATCATGAAGTTATATGGGTATGATTTCTGAAATATATGTTTTATTTCATTTCAGTTATGCTGCAACATTTGTAACTGCTGCTATTATGTTTAATCTGATCAAGTGTCATTTTGACATATTAATATATTTTAATATTCTAAGTCATTCCTCCTCATAAAGGTGGGAACTCCACTGACCCCTCTAGTTTTAGACCAATCACTATGCTTTCCCCACCATTAAAGACTCTTGAAAAATGCATTCATAAACAGATTCTAGCTCATCTCCCACAAGAAAAAAGAAAATCTCCTCACCCCAATCCAACACAGTTTCTGCCCTAACCATAGTACTTCCACCATGCTAATATCTTTTACACAATCTATCTCTCTAGCTCTAGAGATAACAAATTAGTATCATGTCTATTCCTTAACCTTTCTAAAGCCTTTGATACTGATGATTCTACAATTATTTCCATACCTGACAATCTCTCTCACCTACTTACTCTTACACAAGAATCTCTGCACTCTGTAGAAAATTGGCTAATATCTAATCAACTCCTTCTTAACCCAAATAAAACCAAATTCCTCCTCTTCCTCCCAAAAATCTCTCCAACATATTAAATCTACCTGTACTGTCTCCTCCCTTAAAAACACAACCAACAAAGTTGAACCCCATACTAAACTACTTGGGGTGATTGTTGATGACCAACTAAAATTCAGTCTGCACATCCAAAACTCCATCAAGAAAACTCATTAGAAACTAGGCCTTCTGTATAGAAACAAAAGATTCCTGACAAATGAATCCAAAGTCACTTTAGCACAAACCTATCTACTACCATCTCTACTATATGCCACTCCAATCTTTACTAACCTCCAAACAACTATCTTGACAAAACTTGAACTCAGCTACAATAAAATAGCTAGATTTGCCACTAACCAACCCTACAACTCACATCACCGTTTGTCACTAAAAACACTACAGTGGCTAGAATTGTCCCACCAACTCCTACTGCCTCAATTAACTTTAACTCACTCCATCATAAGCAAACCCCTTTCTTGTCCTGCTCTCTCTACTATCATCTTACCTTACATTTCTAACCATACGCTCTGCATCTCTGAACAATATATCCTGCAGCTCTATAAACCCAATAAAAAAAACATTGGCAAAGTTCTCTATAGTTACTCTGTTGCCTCTACTTGGAATAAACTTCACCCCATGTAAGAGCAATCCCTAATACTAATCATTAAAAAAAAGCCACTAAAATACAATCTACTTCACTCTAGCTAACATCTGACCCTACTTAACATCCCTTCTTATTCCTCTTTTTTTCTCCTACTAAACTACCTCCTTTCTGCCTGTATTTTTCAGGTAACATTACTGTGACTAGGTGACTATGAATATGGAGAAACTGTACTGTCACCTCCGTAATAAATGTATTTATCTGTTAGCTTGTAAAACAGAAAACTCTATATACATACTGTTATTCCTGATTGCAATCTTGTTCCTACAGTATTATCTTCATGTATATACTCAGTTAACCACAAAACTACATGTGTACTTTAACCTTGGCTGTTATTATCTTGTACATAGTTGTGTTATTAATTTATTTTCTTTTTATACTCTGTAATTTTTATACTTTGTAATTTTGGAGCTTTTCTCCTCGGGGCTCTGCTGAAAAAGTGCACCTGCCCAGTCGGACTAGCCCAGTTCACAAATGTCAAATAAATAAATAAATCTTGTACTGTAAAAGAAACAATGACACAGTTTTTCCCACATCTAGTTCAGTGTTTGATATGTTTTTCATTCCAAACTTAAATCTGTCCACATTCCTTTGTTTTAAACAACTAGAAGAAGGATGAGCTGGTGTAACTGTTGAACGTATAGTCTCATTTTCTGTAACAAACAGGGAGATTTTTTTCTGAAGTGAATTGAATCCTATGATCTGTCACTAGTTTACAGGTAATCATTTAGCAGAAAATAATATTCCCATCAGCTAACTGCAGATTTTGATGTTATTTCAGATTTAGAGCACTTGCAATCATTTTGAATATGCAGCCATAAAATCATAAAGATGCTGCTCATACTAGGTTCATAAGTTGCTATTAAATGATAAACCAGTTAACACTTTTGAACCCTAGATAATGCCATACCACTAGTACACTTAATTAGTCTCCCCCCTCCCCCCCATCCAAAAGGGACAAAGAACTAGGCCTGGGGAAAATTTGGAATTTTATATCCATTTGTCTAAGTTAAACATGAAAAAAATGTGGAAAATGTTTTTCCCTTACATAAATCATGACTATTTTTCAGAGGTGGGGATTAAAGCACTTAAAATATTTTATTGAGTTTTTCTAACAACCATCTGGAAATTCTTAAAGGAGTGTAAGCGTGTTTGTCTTACCATCTTTTTTGTGTCATTTGATAGCTTATGTGTTATCTGCACATATATTCAATCTTTTCAAGTTCTGGTTTCCTCACAAACGTACATACTAAAATGTTAATATTAATAATGCCCACATGCAATTCTTCTAGTACTGACTTTTGAACTTTGTACAGAATGATGAATCTTGTGCACCAGAACTCACAACCTTTCACTTATACGCTTTTCTGATACATTAATAAACTCTCATTAGCTCCGTGAGATTAACTTTCCATCACAAAACTCAGAGCTTGTGACAGTTCTTCATCAGTTGTGGTCATATGTACAACTCATATGACTCAAAGCCCTGGCACTACACTTGGTATCCTACAGACTATGAAAAGATGACCTGCGTCTAACATACAAGACATCCTGTAACCCAATATTGATGGATATACTCCACATCAACACATGAAATGTCATCA
Source organism: Protopterus annectens (assembly GCF_019279795.1). Classification (NCBI taxonomy): domain Eukaryota; kingdom Metazoa; phylum Chordata; order Ceratodontiformes; family Protopteridae; genus Protopterus; species Protopterus annectens. The sequence goes on from NC_056730.1 coordinate 327,786,798, forward strand.
GAGATACAGTCTAAGAAACTAAACCTCTTCTACTACATGGACAGAATGGTTTGGAGGGAGAATATATCTCATGGAGGATACCACTGCTCTGGAACAGGCTTCCCATCCATGTAAAACCAAACTCATCACTGACCATATTCAAACACAACTTGGCTGTATTTATGGAAAACAAAAAAAAATTATCCCAGGGATGGCCCCTGTGCTACTAATAGGCAGAGGCAACTTCTAAATACTTTATCCCATGCATGGGTTCCCTCAGATTATCTATGGTATGACTTAATTATTCTCATTAGGGATAATATATAATTATCAACCTTGGGATAGGTAATGCCAGTCTCTAACCAAATGGGATAGATTACCAAAAGGGAAACTGGCTAAGCTTAAAATGGCCTCTAGTTCTTTGCCCACCCCATGAGCAGCTAGCCCATACTTACCTATGAAACTATGAACCTGTGAATCATTTCAGCTTTAATTGGAATTTCTTGGAAATCATCTGACAAAGCATTTAAAAAAAAAAATTTCTACATCGTGTCACATCTACATTTACTTTATCAGAAAACTCTGGTGATGACATCACTAACAGACTATCTACATTGCTATGTCCTTTTTACATTTTATATATTCATTCTGAATAACGGTGTTAAAAAAGATTTATAGACCAACTTCATCAATTGATAAATTAAAATAAGAGTTTCATATTTAATGATCTCATACTGGCAGATACAATGAAGGCATTACCGAAACTAATACATGAAAGATGGCCTTTTCACTCAAGTAATTTGTATTTTGGTGTAAATGATATTCATAGTGATGCTTTGCATCACATGTATCATTTGAGTATATCTTCTATTTATGTAAAACACATGAGACTGGCCTTTGTCTTGAAGAAGTATTACCATCTTTAGGTTCAAGTAACTTAACCGATTTTCTAAATTAATTTTGTTTCATAAAACAGGTTTAATGTAAAAAAAGACATAGACTTGATCAAAACTTGGGATTTCAGGTTGAGGGATTACTATTTTGATAGACAAGTTATATTTAAGTAATACAGGAGGTAAACAGCTGACAAGAACATTTAAAAGATTTTAACAGATGCATTTCAGACAGAGAAGAGAAAGGATTACGGATTTAGAAACTCAGTAAATGTATACTGTATAACTGCTTATAATTTGTTAAACAAGATGGATGAACTATATGCCTTGGTGAAAATAAACAATTTTTGATATTAGTTATAACTGAGGTACTGCAGTATGAAGGTATGCGTATTACCACATTTCAGACATTTGATTGATAAAGAACAAAAACTAAGGGTGGAGGTGTAGTTATAATGCTGATCAAAACTTTAACAGTTTATTGATTATAGTGCTGCCAGTTTAGATTTTAGTAATACTATTGTGCTGGGTGATTTCAACTACCTTTATGTTAACCGGACAAGTAGATTTTGTAAATCTGCAGTGGAATGTGAACTGTATGACTGCATGATGGCCAGTAAATTTATCCAAATGATTTATTGTTCTGCTAAGAATAAAATTATGTTAGGGTAATTATTTATAAACATTGTAAATTGGGTTGTTGATATCAAACCTTTAACAACAGTGGGTAATTCAGACAATGTAGCGCTTAAATTCACCAACCTAGGAAATAATTGTATGTCACAAACTGTGATAAATAGTTATGGCTTTACAAAAATTAACAAGGAACTTATTAGGAGAAAATTAGATATAATCAGCGGAATGTGGTATATAGGAACAATGTTTCATCCATCCATCCATCCATCCATCCATCCATCCATCCATCCGTAACCCCTTTTTCCCATTTTTGCACATGGGGTCGGGGTGTCACTTCAACAGTGACAATCATCCAGAGCCAAGATTTACATAGGAACAATGTTTCATATTGTTGGAAAATGCTTTAAATCTTCTTGTACTAAAATCCTTGTGGGATGTAAAAATCTAAAATAGTGAATATAGGGCACTTCTGTGATGGAGCAATTATTTACAAAGTTAGTAAAGAAAAAATGCAAAAGTACAAAAAGTAAACAAAATATAAGACAAGGATGTCAAAAACAATATATAACAGAGTAAACAAACAAAAAAAAAACATTAAATAAGCAAAGCTTAACTATGAGAGCAAGCTGCCTTCAAATAGGAATAGTAACAACTATGTAAATGCAGTAAAGAAAAAAGCTGTTTTCATGGGACCGCTAATGTAAACATATGAGATCACTAGTGTTAGTGGGGACATAGCTAATACGCTGAGCATATTTTTCAAAACCTGTGCCATCAGACGGTAACATAAGTAAAACTACTAGGCCAGATTCAAAAAGATTATCTTGAGGTGCATTCAGAGCCTGCCCAAAAATGGTGCTTTTATGTGAAAACAGGTAGCACTGCCTGGGGCTGTCTCAGCAGCTGCACTATATACTAATGAGGCAGTCCGGGAAAGATGCAAATGTTAATTAGCCATGTGTACTCTCCCTTGGAATTACCTCTGGGAAAGCATACATGTGTTGAACAATTCACAGAATTGCTCAGCCATGTGGATGAGCATGGCTGCTCCTTCTATATCCGGGTAGTGAACACTACTAAAGACTGTGTTCATCCACTGTGGTAGTGGGACGTGCCAGTGAGCTTACTTATAAAATAGAATAAGGAGGCATATGCATGAGTATATGCGAGGGACTTCATGAGTCAGTGTGTGTCTGCCAGGGAGGTAGGAGTAGGGGAGTAGGGAGGAGGTCAGTTAAGTACATATGTGTGCATGGCTAAATGGGTGAGTGTGTGTATGAATGCCATTGGTGGTGTGGAGAATGTTTTGTGTGTGTGTGTGTGTGTGTGTGTGTGTGTGTGTGTGTGTGTGTGTGTGTGTGTGTGTGTGTGTGTGTGTGTGTGTGTCTGGGTTGGGATGGCTATCATACTTCCACATACCTCTAGACCAATTACCGGATCCTGCAACACTGGATGCAAGAAATACTAGCCATCAGGTATGAATTTTTTATCCCTTAATGGCACTTTAAAAGTACAAGCATGGGTGGAACACTAGCCACCAGGGATGATTCTCACATGCCTTAATAGCACTTTAAGGGGAAATGAATGGGGAACACTAGACAACATGGTACCTTTACTTTTTTGAGCCTTAATAGTACTTTAAAAGTGCAGGGATGGGGAAATAATAGCCACCATGGATGATTTTCTCATGCCTTAATGTCACATTAAGAGTATGGGAATGGGGGGAATATTAGACAACTGGATAACTGTAATGTTTTGTGCTTTAACAGCACTATAATAGTACAGGGTTCATGGGGGTGGGCAGAGAACTAGAGACCATGGATACTCCATATAGCATGCTGTAAAGGTATGGTAAATAAAAGGTGTGGTGAACCACTACACACCTGGGAACAGTAGAGTACCTTAAAAGGCACTAAGCAGACCTCAATCCTTGTATTCTCTTGCCTCCCACAGAGAACATTAGTCCTTAGCACCACCACTAGACAATGGGGATTTTCTTTAATAAAATATAATTAAAATGAAAAATAAAATAAATGAATACCAGGAAGAGGGATTTGAACCATGCACCCTTGATACAAAAAAAAAAACCCCTGCACTGGCCTATTGCAGATGTTTATATATATATATATATATATATATATATATATATATATATATATATATATATATATTGAGGAGCTCAGGCATTATGCAATTCCTGCACCATGCGCTGAATGAAGGGGAGGGATGAGAAATGTTAGACATACCTCTCTACTTTGTACACAGCTTATACAGACAGAACTGGTTATCATCATGCATGAATTACCTGGGTAGGGGGAAATTAGACAACATGGATGTTATGACTACAGGGACATGTAAGGGGTATTTGATATGTGTGTGCATAAGTGTGTTTTTTACTGTGTGCTTGCGAGTGTGGCGAGAGTGCCTGGGGGGGGGGGTACCTATGCTTTCACGATACAACCTCCACAGTTAACTACCATGGTAAATGCTGATCTGCATTTTACAGTGATTTACTGCAATTCATTGACATGCAAATTAGCCAACAATGAGATTCTTTCCTCATTGTGACTAATATGTCTATAAACTGCAAATTGGCATACTGTGCAAACAGGGCCTGTTTACTGTGAGCCTTATGGCTCAGACTGAGACTCTTAATGAATCCTTGGGTTTGTCTTGAGCAATAAAATAACTATATGTCTGAAAATTACAAAAGAGATAGTAGATCGCTAAAAGATTAAGGCAGATAGTGGTAAAGATCCTAACTGTATATCAGGAAATTTTATTGTACACTATATGAGCTTACTGATCTATCTTCTATCAGACATGCTTTATGCCTTATTGTCTTATAGCATGGTTCCACAGTTCTGGAAATTGGCTATCGTAGTACCAACACATAAAGGTGGTATTTGTGATAAGATTAATATCTATTGACCAAGAAGTTTGACATTATTGTTTGTGAAATCTTTTGAAAGATGCCCATTATCAATAATGGATACTGTAAACAATATTGCTTTGAATGTTGGTAGTAATCAGCATGGCTTTACTAAAAGAAGCTTAACATTTACCAGTTTGGTTGACTTTTATGAACCTGTTTATGAAACAGTTAGGACTGTGGATATAGGAATATATGTTAGTGTTGTGTGCACAGACTTGGATAAAAGTTTTTGATAATATTCTGCTTCATGTTATTGTTGGATACATGGTTAAATTAAATATAAATCAATATATTTTTGAGTGGGTATGTAATTTATTAGACAGAAGATCCCAATGAGTTATGGTGTAAAGACAATTTTCAAACTGGACCTCTTTAAAATCTGGGGTACCATAGTGTTCTATATGGTCACAATTCTTTTGTGTTTTCTACATTATCAATATGTAATAAGTACTGAATTTCTAAATATTATGATGATATTACAATAGGGGCCTATGGAGTATATAGAAGTCATTATTTCATTTTACATGTATTTGATGTCCTTAACTGAGCGGTCTAAATGTCAGTTATGATAAAAGTGGAGTTATGTTTTTGATCCAGTTAGATCAGATTATATAATCAAAATTGGGCAACACAATTTAAGTAAAATAAATTATTATAAAAATCTAGAGGCAGTAGCTAGTAGCAATATGACATATTCATATACTTATTTATTTCATATGTAGACATATTAGCAAATCTATTCCAATGTTTTGTAACTATTCTCAAGGTGATCTTCTTACCCCTGGAACATATACAGGGAAAATTTATAAAAGAATTATAGAATGTAAAAAATATATTTTATACAGAATGTTTGGAAGTTTTAAGATTATTTTGTGTCACTTATAGCTTTATGAGAAGGAAACTCTGTTTGATGTTTATGGCATTGTTTCACAAATTAATAATTCTGGTAAATATAAGGAAATTGTCATTTGAAAAGTGTTTAAGGACAAGAAATTGCACTTGAAGAATAAATAAATGTAATACTATAAGAGGAATAAAAGCAAATAAAGCATACCACCAGAAAGGCAAACTGAGAGGGACACTGTAGGACAATCCAAGAAATGTACCAGCTAGTCAAGATAGAATTACAAATTTAATTGAGCACTTTCATTTCCAATCTGAAACTTTATCAGAATGATTTCTAATTTGTATCCCAATCCACTTTTAGAATATGGAATAAACTGCAACTATCGATGAGGAATAGTCCAAATCTAGAAATGTTCAAGCCTACTTTAGTTTATTGGGTTGAGCTTCTGATTTATTTATCTAACCTGGAAAATGTGTTCTAATATGGTCCACTGGACCTAAACTCAGTATACTGAAACCTTGAAATCTTGGGTTTAGTGCCTATTGTGGGGGAGTTTCAGTATTTGTCAAGGATATCACCTCATGACTAACTCCTTGGGACTCTAAATTTCAACTCCTATATGTCTAAAGCAGACTAAACAAAATTAGTTACCACTTTATTGCCTGTTATACATCACCTTCTATGTCACCTTCTGAGCATGATAGCTATATTCACATCTTTTTAAATGTTTTTTTATTAAATGATCACTTTAGAAAAAGGGAAACATACATTAACAGAAAAGAAAACAAACAATAATATTTTTCCAGTTACATACATTATACATCACATATCTTCTTTTTATAACTATTATCAGTCCAGCATTACATAACTTGCTAAATTCCTGCTTTTTAATTCACACTCCTCTTCCTGGACATTGTTCTGCATGCACTTACTCCTTCCCTTTTATAAAGATACCATTTCCATTTCTTTTATTTATGTTACAATACTCAAAACTGCACATGCAATTGTTTTGGACTTTGATTTCCATTTTTTAGTAATTGCATTTTTTGGCAGCCATGAGAATTTAACTTAAAAAGGCCTTGCTATGTCTAGGCAATTTTGATCCTGTGTCCCAGCTCAAAAGAATTGTTTCCTTAGTTATACCCATTTGCTTACCCACTATTTCTGATAGAGTCCTCCATAGGAAAATTTTAAAATTTGCTAACTCATTATGCCCCCAGATTATATGTCTTCAGTTAACTATTTTTTCTCCATCACACCTCCAGCATTTGCCATCTGCCTGAGGAAAAATCTTTTGGTGTCTGCTTGGAGTATAAAAATACCTATGCAAAGACTTCCAAGACTACCAAGCAAAAATTGTTGCATTCTTGGGAGCCATGTATATGTTCTGCCCATGTCACCTTATAAAATGCTAATCTAGTCTCTCTTCCCAATCTTTTCCAACCTCCTCTGATTGATTTTTATGGTTATCATGCAATATTTTATATGCCTTACTAGTTATCCCTTTTTTAACAGCAGTGTTTGCACTAGATTCGCTACAAACTCTACCAGAGCAGGCTTTTCACTTAGGATTCCTCTATCCCTTTCTCTTTGCCTATATTCTGACATCAATCCCTGGTAGGGAAGGCATTCTCTAGTCTGCAGTCCAAATGTCTTCTTGACCTCATCCTAGTCTATTACCTTTTCCTCTGTCGTTATTTGCTCCCAGTGCCTTGATTTCTTTGCCAGAGTTCTCCAGTAAATTCTATTTCCCACCTGTACATTTTCTGTACCCCTACTTGCAGTCATTCCTATCAGCAAAATCTCCTTCTCTGTTATTGTGTTGGTTTAGTTCTTAGAACACTTTCTGCTACCATATGAATGTAATATTCTGTATGCTTGTTGTTACACTCCTTAAGGATCTGCATCCAAAATTCCATTCCCTCCTTATTTATTGAATTTCCCCAACTTCATCATCATCCCTTTCCACTTTGAATTATAGTTTTCTGCTTGTGTTGTGTATTAAATGTGTAGCTCTAAAATATACCTTCAAATCAGGTAAGCCTATCCACCCTATTCTACTGGAAGGATCAACTAAGCCTATTCAATGCTTGTCTTCCCATCCCAGACAAATTCCTTCAACTCCTTATTAATTATTGTCCACAATGTTTTCCCTGTTGACAAAAATATGCCTGTCTTGTATATAAAACTAAAGGGATTAAAAACATTTTCACTGGTTGCATTTCACTATCCAGATCCATAAACAAGAGCTTCCAGTTTCTCTGTTTTTGTATTATCTTTTGTTTAGTCTCTTCTCAAACATCCTTAAATGCCATAAGATAAGCTTTTCTCATCCATCATTCTCAATACTTCATCCTATTGTGTTCATATAATTATGGGAACTGTTGAACCAATTCATGTGTGGGTACATAATTTAAAACTACTGCCTTTGTTTTAGCTTCATTAATTTTATATCCCAAAAAAACTTGAAACTGCCTCAGAATGTTCCACAACACTGAGATGTCCATTTCTGGATTTATCAGGTACAAAATAATATCATATGCAACTAAAGCCAACTTTTCTTGATTACCATACCAATTATATCTTTGAATTTCTGAGTATTTTATTTTCTTTACCAATGGCTATAAATATAAAGCAAATAACAAAAGGAAAGGGGTATCCTTGCCTGGTTCATCTCTTCATACCCAACTTATAAGTGATGAACCGTCCTACTTTAATTCTTGCTTCTGAGCCTTCATATATTCTCCTTATTAGCCTTATTACTTTATCAGGTAATGTAAATGCTTCCATTATCCTACTCATAAAATCCCAGTTTAATCTGTTGAATGCTTTCTCTGCATCAAGACCCACCACCAACAGCAGTATTACATAATTCTTCCCTCTGGATCATCACTGCTCTATTAATGTTGTCAAATATTTGCCTTCCTTCCACAAAGCCACAGTGATCCATACCTAGCAATTTTGGCAATGCCTTTGCCATTCTTCAAGCTAGTATAGACAAACACTTTATAATCATGGTTTAAAATTGAAATGGGTCTACATAAAGCTGGGTCTGATGCATCATTACCATCTTTAGGTATTAATAACCACCAGAGCTTTCTTCCAAGACTTTGTCACTTCCCTTCCTTTTAAAATACTTTTAAACAAAACATTCCAGATCTTTATCACTTTATTCCCTCATAACTTCCAAACCTCCATAGGAATACCATCCGTTCATGGAGACTTTCCTGTAGATTGATGATACATCACCATTTTTATCTCATCTTCTCCTATCCTAACTGTTAATTGTTGAGCCTCATCTATGTCTAACTTTGGCATAATTAAGCCTAACATAAATATTTCCATTTGTGATCTTTCTTGATTTTTATTTCTCTGCTTTATAGACATTTTCATAAAATTTCTGAAACATCTCTTAATACCTCTACAGTATCTCTGGTTATTGTCCTTGTTATAGGCGATCTAAATTTGATGACGACCCTTTCTACTTTCTGTTGCCCAAGTCATTGTTCTGAAAGTTTTTGCACTCTGGTATTATTATCAAAACAAACAAAATAGCTGCTTAACAGCAATCTTTCTAAAATCATGTATATTATCCAGATACTCCATTATTTTCACTTTAGCACTCTGCAGTTGTGTCTCTTCTTGTTCCATGAGATTCCCCTTATTCTACAATACTTTAAAGGTTGTCAGTCCCTCTAAATACTTTATATTACTTCTTAACCATATCTCTTTTTCTTTTATTACTAGCCTATTTTTAAACTCCATTTTTATTTTATTCCACTCACTAGATATAACTTTTGAAGAAATATCTATATTTCTTAATAACTCTTGAATAATTCCCACTACCCATTCCATACCTCTCAACCTCTTAGAGCAAAAAATCTGGACAAAGCCACAAATAATGGGTGGAGACAAAGGCCCCAAAATAGGGACACTTTGAAAGTATTGCTCTAGCATAACTTTTCTGAAGGGTATGAAGTCTTAAACTCAAATGTCGGCCATTATTTTCTGACTTCAGTCCTTAATGATTTGCCGGTGATTTGTCAGAAAAAAATACAATTTTATGAGAAGCAGACCAAAAATATGAGGCATAAATCTAGATATTATGTGAAAATCTGGACAGTTGAGCGGTATGACCCAATCCTTAAACTCCACTCTTTTAACAGGTAGGTGGGAAAGTGGCAGTTTCTCATTTTTAGTGCATTATCCTGCATTTTTATCTTTGTTTTGATTGCTGCACGATCTGAAATACTTATTTTATATACATCAAAGCTTTCAATTAAACACACACGTTCCTGTGAAATAATTTCTATCTAGTCTATCCCAGTTATTGTACCTTGGGGAATAATATATAAATTCTGTCCGAGTTCCTACTACTGAATTTATATCTTCCATTCCAAATATTTTCATAATGTTTTTCATAAATCGCCCCTCTTTTGTTACATTTTCCCTTCTAGGTTCCCCAGATACATCTTCTTTGTCGCAAATCAAGTTCCACTCCCCACATATAAGTAATATTCCCTGTTGAGAGCTGTCTACTTCTCCCAAATTTTTCTTTCTCATTAACAGCAGTTATTGGTGGAATATAAATACATGCCTGCATAATCCTCCTACCTTGCCAATAGCCCTTACTACCACAAATCTGCCATTATTATCCTCTACCATTATTTTTCCTATTTTTATCAATATTGGACATCCTCTAGAAATTACTATAATTACTCCCCTTTTCCATTGTCCCCTGATATTCTGCTGAATAGCCATATTGAAATTCATTCTTTATCAAATTCACAGACTCACTTCTTTTCAAATGTGTCTCCTGCAGCATTACTATTTGCACTCTACATTTCTTAACTCATTAACACCTATGTGGTGTAGAATGTCACACCTCTAGTAGCCTACAAACATTCTTGCATTCCAGAACATTTTCTGAAAAATAAACTGAAAAGCATAAGAAAAACAAATGGAAATATTTTGTGAACAATAAAAGCTATTTAAACTGTACTAATAGCAATATCAGTAAGAAATATTCTTTTCAGTGATAATAATCAGTTCATCCTTAGCCTTTTCCATAAATACTGCAATATATTATAATGCACACAAACTCCAAATGATATTTTTCTCAATATTCACAAACAAATGTTCTTATTTTGTAAACTATAGAAACCTAGACATATATATTGTTAGAACTTTTTTGTTAACCAGACATACGCTTCTTTGTGACAGCAAGACATTCCTTTATAAATGCATGTTTATTGGAATATTTACACAAATATAAAAACACATATTTAATGGTATAATTAGCAATACAAATAATATTGTATATCTCTCAAGATGTGCAACTTACAGTTCAAATATCAGAGTGTTTTATTCAACAATATCTAAGGATTCACTTGATGTCATGCAACAGTTTGTAAGCCACTTGGTTTTTGAAGTATTAAGTACATTTAAAATCATTGCTTATTTTCATAATTACGAACAAACAACTAGCAATATTTCCAGTATAGTGTGATACAAACCAGCATTTTCAGCAAATTGTTTCCAGTATAGTGTGATACAAACAAGCATTTTTGACAAATTGTCCTGTCTCCCAAGTTAGTGTTTCACACTATATACCTCAATAAAATGTATGTCTCTCAGTTATAAAAAGATAAACATTAATATAAAAGTATGAATAAGTGGCAGACAAAGATTAATTTCTCTGCTGTATGACATTCTAGACTGACAATCTTAGTGCCATTTTGTTAATAACTCCTTGCCCTTTCTAATACTGCCTATCATTAACTGGTAAGTCACTTAGTTAAAAAAAATCAGATCTCAAAAAGTTCTGGACACCATAAGGAGGTATAGGTGCAAGAAAAGAAGCATACAAATGGTATTATAGGCTTAAGTGAGTTAATATAATTCAATAATTTTACTTTTTTTGTCTATACCTGTAGGGCCATTTTTGTTTGAAGATAAAATTGATAGCATTGCTATTATGATATGAAATTATTGTTCCCATCTGTTATACATGAGAGATTGTTTTGAATGTGGATTTCCAACTTTTATGTTACATGCACACTAATGTTTGGCAGGCTGATATTTTATACAGTTGTTTCTTGACATCACCATTTGAACATTTGTCACATTTTTCAAGACTTTTTATTTTAATGAAAACCCTCAATCAAAAAACTAAACACATTTCTCATAAGCTCCTAACTAGAACAAACACTCAAAACTATGTGCATCTTCAAAAATGAAGTTTATCACTCCAGACAGGAATAAGTTCCCCAAATTGACAGCTGCACCAGCAGGCATTACCTAACCTAAAATTAAGGTTATCCATGATGAAGTTTATGTTACACTTGTGCTCCCACTTACACTGATTGCTGTCTGTTTTTTTTTCTTAGGTCTATTCCCCTCCCAGGTATAAAAAATAGCTGTATGCTTTCATAAAACATTAACTTTTAGCCTGATGAAAAAGTGCACTGGTTATCTTTAAATGAAACTAAATTATGTATGGTTCTATTAAATGCATTAAAATATTAATGCTGCTAGGGAAGCTGCTATCTCTTATTCATTTCCAATAATTTCAAGCTTTATTTTTACTGAACCGCTTGCCCTTGTACCTTTAAATTTTGTTTTTCCCTCAGCAAAGAATGCTCAGAATTCTCAAGATTAATTGATTGCACCTGCAGACAGCTTGTCTCCATGGAAACATAGTCAGCAATGAGAAAAAAAACAGATATCAACTATTCAGATGTACACAGGAATCTTTGCCAATTTCATTCAGAAAAGAAAAGAACAGAATGTACAACTGCATTCAGTTGCAGACTTCCTGACTCCACTGAACATTAGCTAAAAGGAAAAAACAAGCTTTACAAGAAACGTAGCACGTTTCATGGCTTTCATCATTTTGTCTTATTTTTCCAAGCCTACTTGCTTATAGAAAACACTAGTTTTTACACTAAGCCAATGGCATGAATCCAGACATTCACCTTTGCAAAAATAAGAGAAAATATCTCAACAATATATACAATATAATCAGTGCACGTCCACACCCCACCACCAGTCCAGTGGCCCAAGAACACACCATATTAACTTAAACATGTTTTGTCCAACCTCTTCTCTATCTTTGCACTACAAAGCCTATATTTCTTACAACTAAAAAAGTACTTGTTTACATTAATATTTTTATTATATACGACAATTAATGAAAAGACTCGCCTCCACCTCCATATTTAAAATACCCCAGACTACATACTACACAAACCTGCTTTACTATACAACATGCAGTTTATATCATGAAATGTTTCATACAAATACTATTAAAAACAAAAATTGTTTTACTTACATTTACTTTTTCCCCTTTTAGTGTCTTTCTAAAAATTAATGATATAAAGTGGGGCGGGTCTACTTTAATTAAACGAAAGTGGAATCCGTCAAATATGAATCCGTCGACACATAAACAGCAAAATGCGGAAATGTCAAACGCACTAAATAGCGAAATTGGAAATGTCGAATTGTCATAGTTGGCCCATCTGTGGTATAGCTCCGTAAGGTAAGTGTGCAATAGTTATGGACCTTAGGGTTAGGGTGCGAGTTAAGGTAAGTGCATAGATAGGTAATGTATGTAAGGTTTAGTGTAGGGATTTGTTAAGTGCATGTGTGTGGAATATTTACTTTGTGTATGTATAATTCTGTAGGGTAAGTGTGCGGTAGTTACGGACCTTAGGGTTAGTGAGGGGTTAAGGGTAGTGCATAGATAGTTCTGTATGTGGGGTTTAGTGTAGGGTTATAAGTGGGGTTTTGATGCTTTAATTTAGAGTTAGTAGTAGGGTTTTGATTAGTGTATGTATGTGTTTTTTGTTGTGTTTGCATAGGTAGTATGTTACGGGCGGTGGGGTTGGCCGACTATTGCAGTTTCGATGTTTAAATTTCGCGGTTTTGCGTGTTTGACGTTATCACGTTTCGCTGTTTATGTGTCGACGGATTCGTATTCTATGGATTCTGCTTTTGTTTAATTAAAGTAGACCCAAGTGGGCCATATGCTTTTTACTCCACCCACAAATTTAAGAAAGTCAGCAAAGATCCAATCTTTCTCAACCACTTTTTCTTGCAAAGCCATCTTTCACAAATGTGATTGATGAATTATAATCTCACATTTATTCACTAATTTCAGTGTTGCTAATCTTCTTCTTATTCATCTGTAGCTCCCAACACTAGACCCTGGTTCAAATCCAAGGTACTCCTGATTCTTCTAGTCAACTCCTATGTTTTTTTCTGTCTCTTATGTGTTTCCTTTTGAACAATGGAAAATGTTTCACTGGCAAAGACTCTTTATGAGCTTTATTGTCAGAAGAATGTGAAGCAGAATCCCCTTCTGTTTGATAGCTCACATTTTGTTGGACAAAATTTTATATTTCCTCTCTAGCCTGTTCTGCATCAAAAATGTATTTGATCCTCCAGAAAAAAATATTCTGAAAACAGCTTCGTACAACAGATTGAGTCTCACACCTGCCTCTTGACATTCCCTGACTGCTTGGATACATTTGCTTTTCTTCTGCCTGATGTACAATGAATAATCATTTTCCACAAACATTCTGCTGTCTCACATTTTTAATACTTTTTCTTTCTGCCACAGTTTTGTCAGGATCAACTCTTTCTGCTGATAGGACTGCATCTTTACTAATACAGGTCTTGGCTGTTTTCTCATGGTAGGATTTGAAGCAGACACTTGATGTGTCCTTTCATTTAACAAATCCTGTTGTGAATACCAGTCTAGTTGCTTACTTGTGTTTTCACAAAATTAATGCAGTCTGATCCTTTCAGTCTCTCTGGTATAGCAGAAAATTGTGGGTTTTCTCTGTACACTTAGTCTTCTAACTGTACCATTTTTGAAACATATCTTCTTGAGAAGTCTCATACTGACCTAGACTTTTCTTAATTTCAATCTCTGATTTTTACAGTTTAATCAGTTCATCTGAAAGTTAAAGCTTCTTCTATTTTTTTACAGCCTTTTGTTATTTGAGTTGCTATACCCCTTCAATGTTTCATTTATTTTAGTCACCTCTGAGTATATTTGATTTATTTCTTCATCTAAATTACTGGACACCATCTCTTGTACCAAAGCTTAAATGTGAATTGGTTTTTGGTGAACAGCTGTAAGATTCTTCCCTGTCAGTATTTTTTCATCTCCTTTTCTAGTTGATTTTCTTTCATTTTCTCTAAATTTTTTCGTTGCTGGCATCCAGGCAGTGTACTTACTAACCAGTAACTGAATTTTACTCAAGTTAGCAGAATTACTCAGTTTCTTCTTTCACACTAAGAGAGATGAAATTAAGCAGTTGATCAGTGCGCATAGATCTTAGAAGTCACCTGTTGGTGTTTTTTAATCATTGAAAAAGAACTCCAGTGGGGTAACAAAATTATTAGTCTGATAATAATAAGATGTAGGTGCTTTGTTAGTTTGTATAAAAACAATAATTTCAATGTGGTCACATTGCAAAATTCACAGCAATATGGCAACCTGAGTATGGAAACAGATCCAGAAAAGGTCAACAGGTTCACAGATATAGCCTTAGCAATTGTGGAACACAGTCTGGGCATTTTGGTGGGGGCTCTGAACCGAACTCCAAATCTATCACCCAACCCCACCCAACACCCTCCACCTTGCCATTCTCCTGTTCATAAGATCATTTCAAATTAGGTATTGGGATATATGCCATTAAGTGTTTATTAAAAACAAAACAATATATTTAATAGCTTCAACTTTGCCAAAAATATATTAAAACAGAATTATACTGTCAATCTATTCTGTTAAGTACATTACAGCAGAAAACACAAAGCACATTGTGGTACTTTGAAATAAGCTTGTTTGAAACATGAAATGTGGTAAAATCTCGCTCATCACATTCTCCAACTCGTCTCCTTAGCTTTCAGCTATCCTTAATTTTTAAGTATATCCCTAAGTTCAAATTTTTGATCCATCCTCCTTAAATTGGGAATTTTTTGAGAAATGGTGATGGATACAATCGGTTTGTACTGATAATCATTACAGTTATAGACTTCTTTTACTTCAAAAATGCATGTTAATTGACATCCTCTTTTTCTGTCAACTTTCTAAGTTAATACCAGTATGAAAAATGTGTCCCTAATTTGAGGGCTTTTGTCCCTAATCATTTTTTGCTTTGTCTCAAATTTTGGAGGTAAAATGTTGACAGCTATGCTCATTTCCCAAGTCCAATGTCCTTGGATACCAGAACTGGGAAAACATGAGTCAGTGAGGATGAACTTGATGTTGTGTGGAGAATGGAAGGCTAAAAACAGCATGAACATTTTCTAAACTGTGTTATTTATTCTCATGTCATACCATGATGGCCTTCCAGTCATCTCGTGTACCTGCTCTGGATTGTTGAATTGTGTTTTCCTGTTAATCCTCATACTTTGCTATAATCACCGTGTTTCCACAAAACTACAGAAAATTGTTGAACTTTCTCAAATTACTTCTTCTTCTTATTTCGGCTTTTCCCGGTTAGGGGTCACCACAGTGGATCACCTGTCTGCTTATGATTGGCAGTGGAGTTTTATGGTGCTGAGTTGCCAGCCCGGCACCCAACCTTCCACAGAAGGCACACACACGCACACACTCATGCCTAAGGCCAATTTAGAGTGTCCAATCCACCTACAGCATGTCTTTGGGATGTGGGAGGAAACTGGAGCACCCAGAGAAAACCCATATGACCATAGGGAGGACATGCAGACTCTGCACAGAAGGCACCCCAGCCAAGAATCAAACCGGAGAACCTCTTGCTGTGAGGCAGCAACGCTAACCGCTGCACCACCATGGCTGCCCGAACTTTCTCAAATTACTTAGCAATAATAATCTTTGGCTTCTCCTTAGAAACAGCATTGCTCCCAGACCACCACACTTATAACTATTTATGAACAATTATTTTTGTTTATTTGCTAAACTAAGTAAGCAGATTAATGAATACAGATCATTTCCAGCCACAGCCCAGGCCAAAGATTGCATTCAGAGACAACTTCGAGCAACCATTAAACACCATGTTTTGGTAGGAGGCAGGAAATCAAAGTGTTTTAAGAAAACACACATGGGTATAGGGAGAGTAAACAAAATCCACACAATGTGTTGTGTTCAGCTTTCTGTAATGCACTGCCTTGTAAAACTCCTCCCCAATCCAGTCCGTCTACTCATCCCACCACCCATTTTGTATGTGGCTGTGAATCTATGATACCCCTGTAGTACATTTGTAAGACAAACTTTCTGTTACTGGTTCCTCTTTCAGAGAAGTACAATGGTTTTTCCTGTCAACTTCCACCTGTCTCCATTCAACATGCAGATACGCTAGGTTTCATCTTTCTTGGATTATTTTGCCCCTAACTGCAACTTCAGCAAGTGTTTCTTTGCCATACAGCTGAAATGGTAGCATTCTATTACAAGCCTTGGTGATTAGATGTTACCTCATAATATAATATATTTTGTTTTCACACTGGCTGTGGATATTCAACATTTTTTTATAATTATATTCATTAACAACCAATCATGCCCCCCATGTTGGCAAGAAAAGCAAAAGAAAATGCAATACTACAATCAGTTTGGTCTTACTTTCTGAAAATGTAACTGGGGTGAGACACAAAATCAGATGATTAACCCAACCCCGGATTTTGGCTGAAAACCCTTTTGAGCACTCAGCAGCAGCAAATGACTACTGTGGGAGCATGAGCAAATAACACTGTGAGACGTACATGTGGCATGAAACTGCAGTATCAGTAATACTTGACTAGCTACTAGTGTAGTGCATGGCATGGAATGTAGTCTGTTCCATTACTGAGAGTTATTACTACTACACAAACAAGTCTACAAGTAGGAAAATGCCTTATACTTTACTGTAGTGTCTCTTGTGTTAGCCTTGTGGACCACATATGGCATAATGATCTTGTCATAGCAACCACATATGGCATAATAATCTTGTCATAGCCTAGTGCAGGGGTCTCCTGGGGAGGCACAACCCTATTAATCCAAATTGGTTTAACAGGCTTACAGCTGGACCTGGGTTCACAGTGTATCTCCACAGCCTTTGTAAAACCTCCTATAAACTTATTTCTCTGTTCACAACTGCACATTTTCTACCTTAATCTCTGCAAGTAGGTTTCCACATCCTCAGGATTTATACATTTATTATGAACTGTTATATCCAAATTTGAAAACATGCCCTTATTAGGACTGTATATACTATATCTACATCACTGAAAAGTAGCATTTTCTTCTAGTAATGGTATAATCCAGGTATGAGATGAGCAATTCATATTGTAATAGTATGAATTATAATGCACCACTAATACCACTTACAAATAAAACTTTTGTGCCACCGCTTTTTTCTTGGCTGTCGAAGATATCACACCAAGACACTACACCAGAGACCTCCTAGATGATGTACATATAACAAATACCCTCAGCAGCCCCAAATGCACTCATTCAAAACAATACCCACATCAACACATACAGTTACATCTCATGAAGCCTCTACTTCTAAGCCCATAAGGCAAGCCACCACACAATCCAACATTCTGTTCATCGCAGACTCCATCATGAAACACATTGATGTCCCTCTCATCAGGCTGAGTAAGGAGAAAGTCACAGTCAGTTGTTTATCAGGGGCTAGGATCCACCACATTATGTACGCACTCAGGTCACTGAACCACAAGTACCAGTATTACTCAGTCATAGTCCATGTAGATGAATATGACCTGAGACATACCTCTTAGACTATATGAAAAGAAACATCATGGAGCTGTCAGAATATGTGTCCCAGGCTGGTATGAGCCTAGCACTGATCAGCATTTTATCTTCTCCAAGAATGATGCTACAATATGAACAAAAGATGAATAACTTTAATAATTGTATTAGTTTCCGGTGTCATTCTAAGGACGTGCAATATTTCTCAGCATGGAGGGAGATGGTCAACAGATCACGCTGCTTTGCCAGGGATCATCTGCACCTCTCCCTCTAGGCTTTCAAACACTGGTTAAACCATTGTTTTCCCCCATCGTGCCTTTTTTTAGGCAATACTGAACTGAAAATACTTCCAACATAGCAAATCAAAACCAAGTAAATCTAAAGGTATTACTGCTCAGTGCTAGGAGTCTAAACAAAAAACTCCACTCCCTAGAAGTTCTTCTCACCTATTGAATGCTGTTGTCTGTGCAGTCACTGAGACATGGTTTAAAGCCACAGAAAGCACACCAAGAGTGCAGGGTTATAATGCCTTCCACACATTTAGACCAGTTACTACACTGACAGGGACTAAAGGTGGAGGTGTCTGAATTTACATAAAAAATAAATATACCTCAAGGCTGGTCAAAAAAGACATTGCATTTGGGCTACTCTATATTCAAATTATCATAGGCAAAATCCAGTACCACTTCCTTGCAAGCTATAGGTCCCCATCTATGACCCAGGAAACCCATATCATGTATTTAAACTTATTGGAAACACTCACCATTCAACCCAATACCATATTCATGGGTGATTTTAATTACCCCACTTATTAAGTGGGAATCCTATATGACACCAAACGTACAGGCACAGAGATTCCTGTATTTTGTAAACACAAACTCCCTGGACCAGATTGTCACTACACCAACCAGGGGTGCAACCATACTGGATCTGGTCCTCACTAATATGGGAGAGTGCTGCACACCCCCTTGTGTAATGTCTTCTCTGGTAAGGTCAGACCACAAAATGGTCTCCTTTGAAATAAAAATAAAACCTGGACACCAGCTAACCCTGGAATATTCAGGAACTACTGTAATGCTAATTTCCTGCTATTAAGTGATAATCTGGCAAAATTTGAAGGCCCCATAAACCCTGTGAACACTGCTGCCTATGCAGAACTGTTCACAGAAACCATATACAAGCATGTTAATAGCTGCATAGAGGCAGCTGTACCCACCAGGAAGAAGTACAGAACTAACTCAAAAAACAAGACACCCTGGTGGAATCACAAAATCAATAGGGTTTTTAACAAAAGGAAGAAAATCATGGCAAAAATTAGGAGGTGCAGCACACAACAGGATAAAAGCACTCTCAGTAAACTAAACAAACAACTAGAAAACAAATAAAGTCTACCAAAGCCAAATTTGAAGTAGCTTTGGCATCCCAGGCCAAGGACATCCACAAGGCATTCTTTAGCTATGTCTGCAACCTCACAGGCAACACACAATTGTGTGCAGGGCTCATTGTAAATGGAGCCACCTGTAATGAACCAGAAGGTATAGCAAACCTACTGGGTGATAAATTCAACTCCATCTTTACCGGTCTGTCCCACTCAAACTTCCCCCAGGAAATACCATCAAATATAACTCCTCCTGCTATCACTAGGGAACAGGTTCTTAATACTCTCTCCAAGGCCAAGAACATTACATCAGTGGGCCAAGACTATATCTCATGATGCCTTCTAAATAGCATGAAACATGACCTATCAAGCCCTCTAGAAAGTACAGTTGTGCACACTTACCATAAATGTAGATGTTTGAGTGTATTCACTGTTGCAGTCATTACATTTGGGTTATCCTGCTGACAGGTTGTCCTCAGTTGGCCTGAATTCCAAAGTCTTGGGTCCTGAGTCGGCCGCTGAAGCCTCTTCCCTGATGTCAGGTCGTCAGGGGTATAAAAGATGCAGCCGACGCCATTTTATTTAGTTTTTCTTGCCCCAGATGTCAGGTGCCCCCAAAAGGGTAGGCTAAAATTATGTAAATAAAACATACATGTACCAAAATAAGCTTTACCCTCATCTATATGCAAATACACTACCTAGGTTGTATAGATTAGAGAAGTAAAAATAAGTTCCAGCAAAAATAAGGGGGATGGCGGGTGGGTAACCTGGAATGCAACAGTGAATACACTCGAACATCTACATTTATGGTAAGTGTACACAACTGTACTATGTTCTTCGTGTTTCACTGTTGCAGTCATAACATTTGGGTTGAGTCCCAAAGCTATGGTTGGGGGGCTGGAGCTAAACAGCATTAGGAGCGGCTATGAGACCCTGCAGAACTGCAGTGGCAAAGCCTGTTCTGGATTTAGAGTAAAGAGGCAGATTATAATGTTTTGTAAAGGGATGCGCTGAACTCCAAGTAGCAGCCTCCAAAATGTCTTTGGTTCAAGTAGCAGCCTCCAAAATGTCTTTGGTTGGTACTCCCCTGAGAAAGGCTGTAGAAGTGGCTCCAGCTCTGGTTGAATGTGGCCTAATGCCCTTGGGCACTGGTTTGCCATGCTGTGAGTAGCAGAAATAAATGCAGTTACCACTTTGAAATAGTCTGCTTGGAGATAGCCTTTCCTTGTGATGCTGTGGCATATGCCACTAGTAATTGCTCTGTCTTTCTGATAACCTTAGTTTTGTCCAAGTAGAATCAAATTTGTTTGTGTACGTCCAAAGAATGCAGAATTTTCTCCCCCTTGTTCTGTGGATTTGGAGAAAAAGTTGGCAAATTAATTATTTGGTTAAGGGCTACACTGGATATCACCTTAGGTATAAATGTAGGGTTTGTTCTCGGAGAGACCCTGTCTGGATAGAAAATGATAAAGGGTTCCACAGCCATGAGAGCCTGTAGCTCTGAAACTCATCTTGCAGAAATTATTGCTAGGAGCAGAGCTGTTTTCCAAGATAAGAACTTTATGTCCACAGTAGCAGCTGGCTCAAAAGGAGGTAAGGTGAGTTTTTCCAAGACATAATTGAGGTCCCATGCAGGTATTGGCGTTCTCCTTGGAGGCCTTAAGTTTTTGGCTCCTCTGAGGTACTGCCTTAATAAAGGATGAGAAAAGAGTGGTGGCTCTGTATTGTAATGAGCCAAAATGGCAGAGGCATGGAATTTAATTGATGAAAAAGATAGGCCTTTGTCCAGCATCTCAGTTAAATATTGCAAAATCTGAGGAATATTTGGGACAGCTGTATCAGTTCCTTGAGCTTGGTTCCAAGTGCAAAATATCTTCCATTTCCCTGCATAGGATTTTCTAGTACTAGGCCTTCTGGCTTCTAAAATGACATCCATCACAGCTTTACTGAGAGGTGTAGTTTGTATGGCTACATTATCCGCCATGCTGCCGGGTTTAGGGTCCTGAGTTGGCTGTGCAGAATCTGATTGTTTTGCTGGGACAGTAGATGAGGTATTTGAGGTAAGGTCCAGGCTGGGCATTGGGACAAGTTCCTTAAGATCGGATACCAGTACTGGCATGGCCAGTCTGGGGCAATCAGAATCATTTTTGGTTTCTCCTGCCTGACCGTTAGGAGTACCTTGGGGAGGAGAGGTAGTGGAAGAAAGGCATATACTGATAGGTTTGTCCAGTTGAAAGATAAGGCGTCCACTTTCCAAGCTTGTCTGTGATAAGTCCTTGTGCAGAATCTTTTTAGTTGATTGTTTTGAGGGGAGGCAAATAGATCTATGTCCGGGTGTCCCCATTTCATTGTTATCATGCTGAAGACTTGTGGATCCAGGTGTCACTCATGGGGATCCATGAGATTTCTGCTTAGTTCGTCTGCCAGAGAATTTTCCTTTCCTGGCAGGAATTGTGCCTGCAGATGAACTTGCTAAGTCAGTGCTGTGTCCCATAAAGCCATGGCTAGTCTGCACAGGGGATAAGAATGAGTGCCCCCCTGCTTGTTTATGTACCACATGACCGTGGTATTTTCTGTCTTTATCAGTAGTTGTCCCGGATGAAGTAGGTCCTTGAAGGTTGTCAGGGCATTTTGAACAGCTAGCATCTCTTTTTGATTGATGTGTAGATATTTTTGGTTTGTGGACCAGGTGCCCTGAATGCCTCTTCCTGCCATGTGTGCCCCCCCAGTCATAATCTGATGCATCCGTCGTTAGGCTCTGCCTGGCTGGAGGTAGTGAGAATGGCTGTCCCTTGTTTTGGTAACAAGCCTTTGCCCACCATTGAAATTCCTGTTGCAGACAGGGAATTAGAGTAATCATTGTTTCCAGACTGTGGCAATGTTGTGTCCAGACACTTTTTAGGTACCATTGAATTTTCCTCATATGCAGTCTTGCATATGGAATTAGTAAGATGCAGGATGCCATGAAGCCCAAAGTCTGCAGATTTTTTCTTGCAGATAACTGGGCCTTTGTTGCCATTTCCTTGAAATAGGTAGTCAGTTGCCTTTGTTTGGCTGGAGTGAGATAAGCCATCTGGGCAGTTGTATTTAAGCTTGCACCCAGGAATAGTATCTCTTGAGAGGGTACTAGTTTTGATTTCTTTTTGTTGACTGTGTACCCTAGGCATGTTAAAAGTCTTATCACAAACGTCAGATGCTGTAGTAGAATGTCCTTGTTCTCTGCTTGTATGAGGCAGTCGTCCAAGTAAGGATATATTTGTATTCCTCTTTGTCTGCAGAAAGCAATTATTGGTGCCAGGCATTTTGTGAAGACCCTGGGTGCAGTAGATAAGCCAAAGGGCAGTGCAGAGAATTGGTAATGCTTTGAGCCAGCCTTGAATCTGAGGTATCTTCTGCATGATTGTCTGATTGGGACATGCAGGTATGCCTCTTTTAGGTCTAAAGTCATGAGCCATGCCTTGCTGCCCAGCATGGGCAGAAGCTGTTGTAAGGTCAACATCTTCAATTTTGGTATATCCAGGAAAGTGTTTAGAATAGATAGGTCTAGTATTGGTCTCCATGCTTTGTCCTTTCTGGGTACCAAGAACAGTCTTGAGTAAAATCCTTGTCCCTGCTCTTGCTGTGGCACTTGTTGAATAGCCCTCATGTCCATGAGAGCTGCGACTTGTTTTTGAGCCTCTGCCCATTGATTTTTTGGCAGGTCTGGCCAACCATTTGCCCTTGGCAGGGTATGGAAATGAAACTTGTAGCGCTGTGACACTATGTCTAGAACCCATTTGTCCTGGGTTATAATGTGCCAATTTTGAAAAAAGTGCTAGTTTTCCCCCTAAGGGTGCTGCCAGAAGATAAGTGCTTGGTGCAGGCAGGGGGAAGTCATTGGGACTGTTTCCTGTATGGTTGTGATTTGTCATATCCACCTTTGGCGGTAGAAGCACTCCACTGCTTAGACCTGTAGGAACCTTGCGGCTGTGATCTGCCTCTAGGGTGTCTGGATCTGCCCCTTTGAGGTCTGTCTGAGACTGGAAAGGACCAATTCTTTGTAGGCCAGTGTCTGCTAAATCTAGGTGGCTGTACCTGTAAGAAATCCTTGACCGTTTGCATAGATTTAGCTTTGTCCTCCATTTTCTTTAACACTTCTTCTGCCTTAACACCAAACAAAGTATCATGTTGTAAAGGAGCATCTAATAATTTTGCTTTAACATGGTCAGGCAGATTTTGTTCCTTTAACCAAGCATGCCTCCTAATGACAGAACCCGTAACAGTGGCCCTGCAGGAGGCCTCCAGAGAATCAAACCCACATTGCAAAGTATGCTTTCCAACTTGTTCAGCTGCATGCAATAAATCCTGCATTTCTTTGTTTTCTGCACATTCAGAATTTGCCATCATTTTCTGTTTAAGCAGTGTCATAGTATATTGCTGATATTTGAGCATATGAAACTGGCAATGTAAGGCCCTTATAGCCAAAGTAGCTGATGTGTAAATCTTTTTTCCCCATCTATCCAGTGCCCTAGAATCCCTGTCAGAGGGGGTAGGGTTTTTGGCAGTAGAAGCCTTGAACCCTTTCAGACCCTGAGAAATAGTTTCTGGGTCTGCAGTAGAGTTTTTGAAAAGGAATTCATGAGAGTCAGGGACCCTGTAGTATCTGTCCTGCTTAACAGGAGCTGGAGGTAAAGAGTCAGGGGTCAGAGTAGACTCCAAGAATACATCATCTACAATGTCTAACACAGGTGGAATAGCTAGAGGCCTGGGTTGAGGTAGTAAAAGAAAGTCTCTGAGCCTTTTCTTACATTCTGAAAAATCTTGGCTCTCCCAGTGGAAGTGCTCCCTCATGGAATGCAAGGTTTCCCCAAAAGAGTAGTCCTCAGGAGGAGAAGCTGAAGGAATTGATTCTTCAGCATCAGAATCCTCATAGGGGGGAAGAGAATATTCCTGATCAGAAGAAGAATCAGAAGAAATGGAAACCTGATCTGAAGATTCATAGTCTGTCTCTTGCCTAGGCCTCTTATCAGGAGGGGGATGGGAACTCCTGATCAAGGTAATTAAGTCTCCGGCCATTTTGAGCATCTGATTTTTGGACATGGAGGTCTGTCCTTGTGGCTGGTGAACTTGCTTCTTTATCTTTAAAGTGTTTTAGTCTTTGTCTTTAAAGTCAGTTTAATATATAATTGTTTAGGTCTGAATACACCCTCAGAAGCCAATGCCTGCTCAGCGGTTCCGGACCCATCTGAGGGAATAATCTCCGAGGCTCCAATACCTTGAGTTTCCTGCAGCCTGGCCGACTCCATGTGGGAGTCGGTAGTGGCCTGCGACTCTAAAGTAGCGGGTGTCAGGGGCTGCGAAAACACCTCACTGAGAACTAGTGAACCGGCAACTTGCTTAGGAGAAGCTTCGTTGTCGGTTTTGGACATCGGTTGCCTGTCTTTTTCTTTTTCTTTGCGTTTTTTGTGAACTCCGGTAGTCGAATGGCTATCCGATGACATTGTATAATTAAATCTTCTCCCAAAATAGCTTAATGCAAAATCGTACCGACGCTTAATAGTGCGTTGGTTAAATCTAGCACAAAACCAACAACTAGCAACATCGTGGTCAGGGCCTAGGCAAGGAATACAGTAAGAATGAAAGTCCTTATGAGGTATTTGCTTCCCACAAGAAATACAATTATTAACTTTTTCTGACATCGATCTGGAGCAAGAAAAAAGTTTCCCCAATGGGGTACTTAGCTTTTAATGAAGACTTTGGATCTGAAACTCGAGCACGAAAATCTCAGGATTCGGCCGACCGGCACTTGTGAACTGCTTCTGCTTCGGGCACCGCGTGGCAAGAAAGACTAAATAAAATGGCGTCAGCTGCATCTTTTATACCCCTGATGACCTGATGTCAGGGAAGAGGCGACAGTGGCCAACGCAGGACCCAAGACTTTGGAATTCAGGCCGACTGAGGGCAACCTGCCAGCAGGATAACCCAAATGTAATGACTGGAACAGTGAAACACGAAGAACATCTGCTATTTAACTGTAGCCTTCAAACAGGCTTTGTGCCTCATAAATGGAGAACAGCAACAGTCATCACTGTGCACAAATGTGGGCCATCTACAGACCCATGAAACTACAGGCCTATAAGTCCCATTAGTCTTATATGCAAAGCCAGTGAAAAAATTATCATGACATTATCAATAATGATATAGTAAACCTCTAGGCACTAGACCCAACCCAGTTTGTATTTATTAAGGGCAGGTCATGTTTACTCAACCTGCTAGACTTCTTTGAGACGGTTACAAAGCAATGGATGAGGACTAAATAGTTCACACTGCTACCTTGACCTGGCCAAGGCATTTGACACAATGTCTCACTTGGGCAATGTTAACAAACTCAAGAAGTTATGTACAAACCCGTATGTCACCCTGTAGATAGCCAACTGGCTCATAGACAGGAACTAGTAAATTATAACTGGGTAGTCCACCTCTACAAAGAGGCCAGTCACAAGTGGAGTCCCTCAGGGATCAGTCCTTGAACCACTCCTTTTTGCATTTACTTCTGTGAAGTCAAGGCCAATGTCAATGGTCTCTGACTGACTAAATTTGCAGATGATTGCAAATTAGGAGTCCACACTGACACAAAAGTTCTCCAAGAAGGGCTGACACAGACAAACAACTGGTGTCAGAGCCATGGAAAAACACTAAATGCTAAAAAATGCATAATAGTATCCTCCAGGATGTCATCCACCCCTGGTTACTATCATATTTACAACACACTCCTTAGAGATGACTCAGTAATCAGGGACTTGGGGAGACAAATAGACAGTAATCTAGCCTTTGACCATCACGTCTACAGTAGTGAAGAAATCATTCAATGTTGTGCAACTTATAAACAAAGATATAGCATCTGGATCCAAGGAAGTCATTGTTCCACTGTATTCAGCATTCATCAGACATATCATTGAGCACAATGCCCCTTTTGATAAGTACCTAGCTAGGCATATCCAACAAATGGAACATCCATAAAAGTTCCTCACTAAAAAAAATACTAGGCATAAGTAAAATGTCCTATGCAGACCACCTCAAGGCCCTATTCCTGTACTCTGTCTACAGGCTGTTGAGGGGAGATCTATGCTTAGCATACAGGACATTGTCAGACCCCACTCTGATGGAGCTCCTGCATATCAGCAAAACAAACAGCACCAGATGTACCCATTCTAAAGACTTAAACCTTGCCTGTGATATAAATAAGACATGCTGAAGAGACAGGTATGTATCATAGAGACTACCCCATCTCAGGAATAGGCTCCCCATCCATGAGAAGCAGAGTTCTTCCCTAACCTAATTCAAGTGTAACTTGGACAATTGGATGGGGAACAGGAAATTTCTCCCTGGCATGGCACCTATGTTTCTAATGGACACAGGCAACCTGTAAATGGTTCATCTCCCAGGTCCCTGCTTGTAAATGTTTGATCTCCCAAGCCCCTGCTTACACTTATCAAAGAGTACCAGAACTTGTCAGAGATTTGGGATGCATGGCTAGGCTTAAAAAGGCCCTTGTGGTCATTAGCCTAGTAAACACCTATGAACCCATGAACCTATATTTCAACCATAGTGCTTCTTAAGGAATGGCATGAAACATGGAGCCAGCCTTAGGCCTACATGGAGATACCACAATAGGAGGTATGTCTGTTTACAAGACAGTACTTCTAACAACACCATGCTGATGTACAGCTTCTATTGTACTGGATGCAGATGAGAGAACATCACTGGTAGCAACAGCATCAACTTTATGCTTCAGCACCAAACAGACCATGCAAAGAAGGCACAAGTTAGACTATGCTCAGCATGATGGTATACAATGAACTGGCAAGTGTGTTTTGTAGAGTCTATAACATATTGCCAAACTGAGTGCATATTACCCATGTATGAACCTCAGGAAGTTGCTGTAGGATCAGGTCCACACAAGTACATTATGTAAGAGATCAAAGGTGTGATCAGTGCTGTATAGCCTTGAATTTGAGCACTGCTGTTGGTGTACAGTACAGTCAGGAAAGCACAAAACCTTTACAAAGTCTGCAAGCTGGAATCAAGTGCCAATGGAACCTTCTGACAATGGCTGCACCACCAACAGCACCATGAATTCACAATTCGGCCTATGACTAGGATAGTGCTTTAACTGTACAGACACCTGCTGCACTGTGGTAACAACAAAACCAGGATCCTTTTCTAATTTCACAGAGATGTTTTGCTGGTCAAAGCTATTAACCCTTCATTTGTTAGCACTTCACTCTCCTGCTCATGGCACCACCACCAACTGACACACACACAGACAACTCACTTGGACTGAAGATGGTGCCTGAGTGCTAAAACCATTGAAACAATCATACCCAGAATTGCCATGTCAGATGGGACACTGTGTGCAGCAACATCTATGCCTTCATCCTATAATCTACCATTAACACGTGTACTAAAATCGAGCATTATAGGTACACCCTCAAAGTACACAGTGTGCTTATATACAAAAGTGTCATGCTTTACTCCCAGCACACCAAAACAGATAAGACACGAGCCGGTAAACAAACTGGAAACCAACAGGCATGTCTATAGGATGTAGCAAACTCAGAAGACATGGTCCAAGTAAAAACTTTTAATAACAGTTAATAAAACAATAAAAGCAGTATTTGACAGGTACAAAAAAGGATAAGCACTTTTGTCATGGTAATATTCCAAGACTTCTTCAGATAAAGCAAATCCCAGTTAATTAAATTTAAATACCCTGCTCAACTGATCACATGATCCAAGTTAGAGTATCCAAGCCAACTTAAAAGAGTGATCATTAAAGTTAGAAAAGTGTTTCACAAAAGCATTAGTAAATTTTTTAACATGGATGTTGTATAAATGTTCATAAATCCTTTCTTTTAACATCCCCTCAGTCTTACCAATATAGAAGCAGCAGCATTGTTGATACAGCGAACATAAATGATTCCCTTGCTGCAGCAATCAGATTTACCCTTTACTGAGCAGACTTTGTCTTTTATCATAAAACAGCGTCTTGTATGGATCCATTTACAAAAATTACAGTGGCCACATTAATTCACTTGTTTAAAATCATTGTGCTTCACTTAAACATTGGAGGCCAATTCTAAAATACTCAAGTTTCTTTTCTTTCTGAAAAACAATTTTTTGCTTTTCCTGAATATAAATGGTGAAAATCTAAGCCCTCCTTCAGTAATGACCAGTTTTTATTAAAGATCCAACTCACCATCTTACTGTCCAAGTTAAAATTAGTGATGAAAGAGTGTGTGCAGAGCCCAGAGTCCGTGGTAAACTGTTGGTCAAGAGTATTATCATTAAATTCGGTGCTCCTGTCCAACAGGGGAACATAAAACTTCCTGATCATTTTTAAAATAACTTTGTTCTTTAACTCACTAACCATTGTTGATGGCTATCTCCTTCTTATAAACATTGTCTCCAGCAAGATGCAGTCCTCCAAAAAGTCCTGGACATAACAGATTATCCTCGCTGCCCTGACAAACTGTCCCTTAACCACAGACCTTTTCTGTGTAAAAAGGTGGATGCTAGAAAAATGTAAAAAGGAATTAGAGTAGGTGGATTTACAATGTCTTGGAGAAATAACAACCATTAGTCAAGTCTTTTTCCTGAAGAACATCCAAGTATGAAATCCTGGTGGGGTGCATTTGAAAAGTGAATCTCAAGAAGTCGGTACTGTTGTTAATAAAATCAAAGAATGCTTGAAATTCATCATCCAAACCAGTCCAAACCAGAAATAAGTCATCAAGGTATCTCATGTAATATCCGATACATTGTGCAAAAGGACCCCCCAATACCAAAGCCTTTTCCCACCTTGTCATGACAATGTTCGTATAAATGGATCCACAGTTCACCCCCATCGCAACACCTTTTGTCTCATGGCAATATTTTCCTTTGAATAAAACAAAAGTTTCTCCTGCCAGTCTGGTTGATATGGGCATCAAGAGACAGTGTAGCAACTGCCTCATGTACACAGACAACCCTGTACTACTACCAACCAGGAACACAATTTGTGAGAGATGCAATTACATCAAGCACCTAGTGTCATTGCTCTCTTCCCCCACAAGCTAGTATATCTGGCACTGAGAAGGCTGGCAACATGAACACCACACCTCAAACACCACTCACACCTACACAACACACCCCCATGTATGGGGAGGTCCTCAACAAAGCATATCCAAACAAAAGAGGCTGCCAAGGCAGAAATGCATGCGTACTCCACGGCCCACCACAACACACATCACACATAGTCCACACACCTGTGTCACACAGCCACTAAGGCCTAAATATGAACCCAACATAATAGTCATAGGAGACTCCATTGTGAGACACACAGGTGTGCCCTTCACCAGGCTGGATAAGGAGAAAGTCACGGTTAGTTGTTTGTCGGGTACCAGAATCCACCATATCACAAATGTACTCGAGTCTCTGAACAGGTACTGTTATGACTCTATCATAGTCCATGTTGGAGTGAGTGACTTGAGGTGTACCTCCCTGGACTATATGAAGAAAAACATGACCGAGTTTGCTAACTATGTGTCCCAGGCAGGTATGTTCCTAGCCTTAAGCAGCATTCTACCATCACCCAGAATGATGCCGCAATACAAACAGAAAATGATTGACTTTAACAATTGGCTTAGTTTCTAGTGTCATTCCAAGGGGATCCAGTACCTGACAGCCTGGAATGACACAATTGACAAACCTCGATGCTTTGCCAGAGATGGCGTGCATCTGTCTCCCTTGGGCTTCAGGCTCCTGGTAAAGGCCCTTGCCTCCCCCATAGTGCCTTTTTTAGGCAATGCCATGAGGCCAAAACTATTAACATGAAAATTTCATCAAAATGTAAATTAAAGGTAATGCTGCTAAACGCTAGGAGTCTAAACATGAAACTGCACTCATTGCAAGCATTCTTAACCCTGGAAGAAGCTGACATTTGTGCAGGCACAGAAACCTGGCTCAAAGCTGCAGAGAGCACCACAGCCATACCAGGTTACTCATCCTGTCATTCATTCAGACCCCAGACCGTGGTTAGCAAAACAAAAGGATGCGGAGTTGCAATATATATAAAAGACATACACATCTCTAGGCTGGTCAAACAGTGTGATGCACAGGAAACATTCCAAGTGCAGTTAACAATTGACAAGACCCCTATTCAAATCATAGCTAACTATAGGCCTCCAACTCTGACTCAAGATGTCCACTCCACCTATCTGGACCTCTTTGAATCTATCAAGATTCAACCTTTACCCTGATCCTGAGCGACTTTAACTATCCAACCATAGTCTGGAAGAAATACTCATGCCAAAACACAAATGCCCAGAATTCCTTGAGTACATCAATCCAAATGCCTTGGGCCAGTTGGTTGACACCTCCAGAAGAGGGGAAAATATCTGGACTTGGTATTAACCAACATGAGTAACCAGTGCAGCATCCCTACAGTGTCATCATCCCTAGTAAGGTCCAATCACAAAGCAGTTACTTTCAAAGTCACCATCTCCCCCAACCCCCCCCCCCCCCCAGCTAGGGTCAAACAAAAAAACTTCTCCAAAGCTGATTACAACCTCCTGAGGGAAGGTAGAAACGGCTTCACTGCCCCCTCCCCCTCCATAGGAACTGGCACATATGTTCAAACCTACACCAAAGTACTATATGAGCATTTATATAGCTGCATGGAATCAGGAATACCAGACAGGATGAAATCCTCCTCCTCAAGGAAGAGTAAACCTGTCTGGTGGACATCTACAATAAATAAACTCTATAATAAAAGGAAAAATTGCTGTCCGGGATCAAGGAGCAGGTGCCTAATTGGAAGCAATCTCGACTCAGCCTGAACAAGCAAATAAGAGCACTAGTGAAATCCTCCAAAGCAAACTTTGAGAACAGACTGGCCATACTGACTAAAGACAATCATAAGGCCTTCTTCACATATGTCTGCAATCTGTAGGGAAGCACCCGGATTTGCTAATACCTTGTGGTCAAGGACACCACATACACAAATGCTGTAGATATAGCCAACCTGCTGGCAGACAGGTTCAGTGAAAACTTTACTCCTCAGTCCCCCCATCAGTAAAACAGGACCTCCCTAGTACCTGCCCCCCTCCCTTTATCTCTATAAAGTGAGTCATCACTACCCTCTCAAAAGCAAATAATACAGCCTCCATGGAACCCGATAACATCCCAAGCTGCATCCTACATGAACTCATGCAAGAACTTGCAGCACCATTAAGCACCCTATTTAACCAAAGCCTGAGTACTGGCTTCGTCCCAGCCAAGTGGGGGACAGCTACTGTCATCCCTTTTGTACAAAGGTGGAACGTCCACCAATCCAGGAAATTATAGCCCCATCAGCCTAACTAGCCTGATCTGCCAGGCCATGGAGCGGATTATCATGGACCTCATTAGCAAGGACATTGGCAACCTCCAGACACTTGATCCCACACAGTTTGGTTTTGTCAAGGGGAGGTCATGCCTGTTAAATTTGGTTGACTTCTTTGAGACAGTCACCAAGGCCATAGATGAGGAGAAGACAGTGCACACCTCCTACCTTGACCTGTCCAAAGCCTTCGATACTATTCCCCACTCAGGTATAATAAATAAACTCTCTCAACTAGGCATCAGTCTATATGTTGCCAGATGGGTAGCAAACTGGCTCACTGATAGAACCCACCTAGTCAAAATAGGGGAAGCCACCTCAAGTAGTAGACCCATAACAAGCGGTGTACCCCAGGGACTGGTCTTGGGGCCTCTGCTGTTTGGGATATACTTCTCGAAGGTGCAGGCCATATCTAGTGAGCTGTGGCTGACCAGGTTTGCAGATGCCTGCATACTGGGTGCTGTCATCAATTCTCCTAGTGATGTGCACATCCTCCAAGAGGGTCTCACCCAAACAAATGACTGGTGCCAGAAACATGGCCTCAAACTGAATGCCACAAAAACGCATCATTGTCCCTTTTGGGAAGAATGACATCTCCACAAATTATCACATTGACAATACCGTACTAAGCATGCAATCAGTCATGAGGGACTTGGGCACCCAGGTTGATAGCAAACTGACTTTTGACCACCATATTGCCTCTGTTGTATGGAAAGCATTCTATATGGCCTACCTCATTAGTAAGGATATCTCATCCAGGGACAAGGTGGTCATAACATCCCTGTATTCTTCCCTTATAAGACCCATTTTTGATTACAGTGCCCCTTTCATACTTCACAAAGCACATGCAGCAGCTGCAGAGACCACAGAGGTTCCTCACCCGGAGAATCCAGGGTCTCAAACATCTACCCTACACAGACAGGCTAAAAGCCCTGTCCCTCTACTCAGTCTCCTGCGGGCTGCTCAGAGGTGACCTCTGTCTGGCATGCAAAGCAATCTCAGACCCACTGCTGCATATCTGCAAGTCAAGCTCCACTTGAGTAACCCGCCCACATGACCTCAACCTGATCTGTGACATAAATAGGACTTGTTGGCAGGACAATTTTGTGTCCCAGAGACTCCCCCTTTTGCGGAATAGACTCCCCCTCCACATAAAGCAGAGTACCTCATTAAACTTTTTTAAGTACAACCTGGATAACTGGATGGAGAACAGAAAATACACCCCTGAGATTCCACCTGTGTCCTTGCTGGACAGTGGCATAGGGTGCTGACTTGTTGGAACATTGGGTAAATTCTTGGCTAGGCTTATAAGGGCCTTAGGGCCAATAGCCTAGTAACTTCCTATGATCCTAAGAACTAACTCAAGTAAAAGTTCCAAAAGGTTAACAAGGCCTGGATCCAACTTTCTGATTTCCAAAAATTCCCTAAAACAAGTTAGCCCAGTATCATGAGGAATAACAATGTACAAGTCTTTGACATCAATAGTCACTAGAATGTCATTGTTGTGAAATTGGATGCCATTGATCTTTTTTAAAAAATCCCATAAATCCTTACAAACTTGTGCTTCATGTTTTAAAATGTCTTTCAGTTTATAATGAATAAACTTGGCACAAGCTTGTGTAATCGCCCCCCTACTGTCCATTATAGGTCACCTCGGTGGATTTTCCATATCCTTATGTATTTTTAGAATTCCAAACTAGGTAGGTATAAGGGGTGATGGTACAGCTAGATAATTGAATTCCTCAAGTAAAATACTGCCCTTAGTAAACAAATTATTAATATGGTTCTTAATCCTTCTGTATGCTTGATTTACTTAATTGAGGAATACACTAGAATACACACTATCGGCTAGCATAAGGTCCATATGTTGGTTGTAATCATCATGAGTCATAACAACCAACCCCCCTCCCTTGTCTAGTTTCATAAACCTCAAACCAAAGTGTTTTACATCTTTTAATTTATTTAATTCAGTCGTGGTGAGGATACTGTTGTGAGAACTATGTTTTTTATCCATCAGTTTCCTGATATCTAATTCACACATCTGGTAAAATGTTGTAAATTGGAATTTAGGGGGATTAAAAGTACTAGATGTTTGTAATGCATCAGAGACTGGTGTAGGTTCATTAAATAGTAAACATAAGTTCAATTTTCTCATGAAGCTTTTTAAGTCTATAAGTAACCGGGGCAACATTAGTATGTCATGAGGGAATAAAAGTCATCCCCTTTGCCAAAATTTGGATTAGAATTGGATTAAACTGATGTTCACTGAAATTATAAATTTTGAAGTCTCCATCAACATTAGGAATTATTTTAAAATGAGACAATCTCCTTGTGGTCCCCTCTGCTGTATTATTGGCAGTAACTGAACCATACTCTATATTAGAATGAGTTAAGACCGAGAGGGGTGTGCCCATCCTCCCTTCCTTCATTGGTGTTGCCTCTGTGGGGGATTACCCTGTGCTGAACCATGACAGGTTCTGGTGTGGGCTTGGCACTCCTGCTCTCGCACCCCATTGCTTCTGTTCCTGCTTTTCTTTTAATCTTTCTGAACATCTTGATACAGGAAAATCTGAGGGGTTAGTGTAATATCCATGTTCCGTGTGATCATCAGTCATAGCAATATCTTGATACGTTCCATTGTTATTAATTTGATTTTCCATAGTAGCATAATTCCTGTTTCAGAAAAAAGAGTGGCATGGTTTAACCCCCCATGTTTGTAATGGCGGAGGATCCGGGTAAGGTGATCCTTCTTGGTATGCGATACAGTCTCTTTCCATTTTTTTTTTACCTTTTGATTCTTAATTTTCTCAACCTGGAAATCTATGCTCAAAAAAGTTCTAGCATGATCAAAATGGTATCAAGGATAATTTATGTCCTCCCTAATTAACTGCTCAAGTTGGTGTGTCTCAATAGAAAGTTGTTCAATGAGTTTTTGATTATGTTTTACTAATACCTCCATATATTCACACCCTTGTTGATTAAACATGTCCAACAGATCATGATGGAGTGGAGAGTCCTTCAAGAGACCAGTAGGAAACTTCCACATTTGGAGGCCTTTAGGAACTTTCTTAACTTTTATACCTTCAATAAAGTACGTAGTCTCAACTTGCAATTTCTCTAATTTTAACAGCTTACAATCAAGCTTGTCCAGTGTATTACAAATATTATCTGATACAGGGGTGGTAGTAGACAGTAAATTGGTACCTTTAGAAACCAGTCTGACAATACTGGAATGTTCTTACTCAAAACTTAAACCATTAACATTGCTTGAAGCATTAACCTGCTGAGAAGGCTCAGATAACAAAGTAGGACTCCACTCCTGGGGGGTACACAAGTTGGTAGCATTCCCATACTGAGAAATAAACAGGGGCTGTAGTGGCGGGAGAGTAGGTAAAATAGAAGAAAGGCTGTCCACCTTTTAGATAGTTGTATGAGCAGGGTAAGGTTGCCAACAGTCTGTTGAAGCTCTATAGTGTCCCCTTCTGGGAACAGTGGTTGTGAGGTGGATTGTCCTTCCATAGACATGCTAGCAAAAAATAAGAACAACAAACTAGATAAAACATGAGCCCGTAAACAAACTGAAAACCAACAGGCACATCTATAGTGTGTAGGGACCTCAGAAGACATTGTCCAAGTAAAAAAACTTTCAATAACAGTTAATAAAACAATAAAAACAGTATTTGACAGGTACAAAAAAGGATAAGGTATTCCATCCCGGTAATATTCCAAGACTTCTTCAGATAAAGCAAATCCCAGCTAATTAAATTTAAATATCCCACTCAACTGATCATATGTCCAACTTAGATTCTCTGATCTTTTAGAGTGATAGAACTGAAAGATATTTTAAAACATGAGACACACGTTTGTAAGGATTCATGGCACTTTTTAAAAAGATCAATGCCATCCAATTTCACAACAATGACATTCTAGTAACTATTGATGTCAGAGACTTGTACACTGTTATTCCTCATGATTCTGGGCTAACTTGGTTTAGGGAATTTTTGGAAACCAAAAAGTTGGATCCAGGCCTTGTTAACCTTTTTGAACTTTTACTTGGGTTAGATCTCATTAGCAACTTTATTTTATTCAATGGAAAATATTAACACCAGACAAAAGGTGTTGTGATGGGGGCAAACTGTGAATCCACTTATGTGAACATCTTCATGGTAAATTGAGAAAAGGCTTTTGTACTGGAGGGTCCTTTTGCACAATGTATCCGATACTACACGAGTTACCTTGATTATTTATTTCTGGTTTGGACTGGTTCGGGTGATGAATTTTCAAGCATTCCTTGATTTTATTAACAACAGTATCAACTTCTTGAGATTCACCTTTTAAATGCACCCCACAAAGATTTCATATTCTATGTCCTTCAGGAAAAAGACTAGACTAAGGGTTGCTACTTCTCCAAGATACATCATAAATCCACCTACTCAAATTATTTTTACATTTTTCTAGTGCCCAGCCCTTTAAATAGAAAAGGCCTGTGGTTAAGGGACAGTTTGTCAGGGCAGCGAGGATGGCTCTTATGACCAGGACTATTTGGAGGAATGCACCCTGCTGGAGACAATGTTTATAAAAAGGGGATATCCATCAACAATGGTTAGTGAGTTAAAGAATGAAGTTATTTTAAAAAATGAACATTTAGCTTTACATTCACCTGTTTGACAGGAGCATCCACTTTAATGACATTACTCTTGACCAACAGGTTACCACTGACTCTGGGGTCTGCACACACTCTTTCATCACTAATTTTAACTTGGACAGTACAATGGTGAGTTGGGTCCTTAAAAACTGGTCATTATTGAAGAAGAGCTCAGATTTTCACCATTTATTTTCAGAAAAAACAAAAACTGTGTTTTGGAAAGAAAAGAACCTTAAGAGTATTTTAGAATTGGCCTCCAATGTTAATGTGAAGCATAATGACTTTAAACAAATGAATAAATGTGGCCATTGTAATTTTTGTAAATGGATCCATACAAGATACTGTTTTACAATAAAAGACAAAGTCTACTTAGTAAAGAGTAAATCTGACTGCTGCTGCAAGGGAATTATTTATGTTGCGCTGTGTCAACAATGCTGTTGCTTCTATATTGGCAAGACCGAGCGGATGTTAAAGGAAAGGAGGTATGAACATTTATATGACACCCGTGTTAAAAAAATCTACTAATGGTTTGATGAAACACATTGCAGACTTTAATGATCACTCTTTTAAATTTGTTGTAATGGAACAACTGGTAAAAAATCCTAGAGGTGGGCCCTGGCAGCTCTACCTTGAGTAAAGAGAATTATATTGGCAACTGGCCTTAAACACAGATCTCTAGCCAGGTTTAAATGAGAATACCTCTGTTTTAAGCATTTTAAAATTAAAAGCCTTACACAGATAATTTTAAAGTACAGTTGTGTACACTTACCATGAATGTAGATGTTCGAGTGTATTCACCGTTGCAGTCATCACATTTAGGTTATCCCTGCCAGGGTAGCCCTCAGCCAGCCCTATTACCAGAGGCTTAGTATTTCTGCATCTGCGGCTTTCGCTTCAGGACTGACGTCAGGTCATCAGTAGAATAAGTAAAGCAGCTGACGCCATTACATCAGTTTTTCTTGCCCTAACCTGTCAGAAGCCAGGTTCTGGAGGAAGAACCCCACCAGAAGAAAGTATATACCAATATGTCCCTTAGAAAGGAAAGAGAAGAAAGGGGGATGGAGGGAAGGAAACCAGGACTGCAACAGTGAATACACTCAAACATCTACATTTATGGTAAGTGTACACAATTGTACTATGTTCTTCATGTTTCACTGCTGCAGCCATCACATTTGGGTTGATTCCCAAAGCTGAGGAAAAGGGTGGAGGCAGTCAAAGAAACTAGGGGCAATCTAGGATGCCCTGCAAGACTGCAGAGACAAACCCTGCTCTGGATTCAGAGAAGATAGGCTGTTCTTAATGCTTGGTAAAAGTGTGAACAGATGTCCAGGTGGCAGCATACAGGATGTCCATGGTGGGGACTCCTCTGAGGAAAGCCGCAGAGGTGGAGGCTGCTCTGGTTGAGTGAGTCCTGACCCCCATGGGGGAGGCTTTCCATGTTGTTTGTAGCAGAAATGGATGCAGTGTGCTATCCATTTGAAATGGTTTGTTTGGAGATGGCTTTGCCTTCTGCCCCTATAGCAAAGCTAACCAGCAATTGATCAGACTTTCTGAAGAATTTAGTCCTGTCTAGATATAATCTGAGCTGTCTGTGCACATCTAGAGAGTGCAAAAGCCTTTCCCCCTTGTTCTGGGGATTAGGAAAAAAGGTGGGAAAATGAATGGATTGGTTGAGAGCCACACTGAACATCACCTTGGGCATGAAGGATGGATTAGTTCTGAGGGATACCCTGTCAGCATGGAAATTGATGAAGGGTTCCACAGCCATGAACGCTTGCAGCTAGGAGACTCTTCTGGCTGAAGTGATGGCCAGACAGAATGCTGTCTTCCAGGAGAGAAATTTTAAGGTCCCAAGCAGGGGTGGGTGCCCTTCTGGGTGGTCTCAAGTTGCTAGCCCCTCTTAGGAACTGGTTGATCAAAGGGTGTGAGAAAAGGGGCTGCTCAGTGGAAAAATGAACAGAAATAGCAGAGACGTGAATTTTTATAGAGGAGAAAGACAGGCGACTGTGTAGTAGGTCAGCTAAGTAATCCAGAATGAGAGGGAGGGAGGGAGGGCTGTGCTGTATTGGTTCCTTTAGCTTGGATCCAGGTGCAGAAACCTTTTCCATTGTAAGCATAAGACTTTCTAGTGCTAGGGCATCTGGCCTCATGGATAACATCTAGAACCTGTTTACTGAGGTTGGGTGATTGATCCAGGGTTAGGGAACAAGCCAAGCTTCCAAACTGAGTGTTGGGGATGCATGAATTCCCCTCCCCTCTGGGTCAGGAGGTTTGGAATCTGAGAAAGATGCCATGGTGGCAGTGGTGCCAGGCTGCACTGCAAGGGGTACCAGTGCTGGCGAGGCCAGTCTGGAGCTATAAGAATTGTCCTTGGTTTTTCCTCCTTTATTTTGA
The DNA here is from genome assembly GCF_019279795.1 of Protopterus annectens. Taxonomy (NCBI): domain Eukaryota; kingdom Metazoa; phylum Chordata; order Ceratodontiformes; family Protopteridae; genus Protopterus; species Protopterus annectens. The sequence continues at coordinate 327,825,644 of NC_056730.1, forward strand.
GCAGTACCCTGGGAATGAGAGGTAGTGGATGAAAGGCATAGACTGATAGATTAACCCAGGGGAAAGACAGGGCATCCACTTTCCAAGCCATGCAGTGTTGCTCCCTGGTGCAGAATTTGCTGAGCTGATGGTTGGTGTGGGAAAGAGAGGTCAACCTTTGGGGTGCACCATTTCTGAGTTATTAGGGTGAAGGTTCTTCTGTTGAGCTGCCACTCATGTGGGTCCAGCAGATTTCTGCTTAATTGGTCTGCCAGAGAGTTGAGAGAGCCTGGTAGGAATTGTGCTAACAGGTGCAGTTGCATGGCAAAGGCTGTGTGCCAAAGGGTCATGGTCAGCATCCATACAGGGTAGGAGTGAGTCCCTCCCTGCTTGTTGATGTACCATATCCCAGTGGTGTTGTCTGTTTTGATCAGGAGAGCCCCTGGGGAGAGAAGGGGTTTGAAAGCTATCAATGCGTGCTGGACAGCCATCATCTCTTTTTGGTTGATGTGTAGAGGGATTTGCTGCAGGCTCCATTGGCCCTGTTTGCACATGCCGTCCATGTGTGCACCCAAGCATAGTCTGATGCATCTGTGGTAAGGGTCTGGGTGGCAGGGGGTGGTGAGAAAGACAGTCCCTTGTTGTGGAAGCATGCTGTTGCCCACCAAAGAAAATCTTTTCTGAGGCAAGGAACTATAGGTATAAGATTTTCCAGGTCTTGAGAGTACTGACACCAAAGGCTTTTTAGGTACCACTGAAGTTTCCTCATATGCAGTCTGGCATATGGAATGAGTAGTATGCAAGATGCCATGAACCCCAGAGCTTGCAAGAGCTTCCTTGCAGATAACTGGGGCCTGGTGGCTAGTTGAGAGAAGTAGGCTGTCAGGAAAATTTGTTTTCTGGTGTAAGGAATGCCATCTGGGATGCTGTGCCCAGGCTTGCTCCCAGGAAAATAATCGTTTGGGTGGGCACCAGTTTGGATTTCTTTTCATTGATTGTGTACCCTAGGGAGATTAGTGGGGTCTTTACAAAGGTCAGGTGCTTGAGCAGCTTTTCCTGGCTGTCTGCTTGAATAAGGCAGCTGTCTAAGTATGGGTAAATATCGATATTCCTTTGTCTGCAAAAGGTAATGACCAGCGCCAGACATTTTGTGAATACTTTGGGAGCAGTAGATAAGCCAAAGGGAAACACAGAGAACTGAATGTGTTGAGATCCTGCCCTGAAATGGAGGGATAGGAATGTGGAGGTAGGCCTCTTTTAGATCCAGGGTGGCTAGCCAAGCGTCCTTGGAGAGCATGGGTAACAACTGCTGGAGGGTGAGTATTTTGAATTTTAGAATCACCAGTAAGGTGTTTAAAATGGATAGATTGAGGATGGGGCACCAGGTGCCCTCTTTTCTGGGCACCAGAAAAAGTCTGGAGTAGAAACTTTGGCCTATCTGTTCTGCAGGAACGTGCTCTACTGCCCTCATAGAAAGCAGGGAAAGGATTTGCTTTTGACCTCTGCCCACTGGTTTGGAGGTAGACCTGGGAACCCTTTTGGGGTTGGAAGGGTATGGAAGGAAACTTTGTATCCCTGAGACACTATGTTCAGAACCCAGTGGTTGTAGGTAATGGTGGCCCAGGTGCTTGCTTGAAAGGAGAGTTTTCCTCCTGGGGGTAAGTGAAGGTGGGCAGCGGGAGGGCATGGGGGAGGTGAGTCATTGTGAGTTCTTACCATAAGGGGGTGGCTTAGAACTCCATGGTTTTGAAGTGAAGGTAGTCCACTGCTTAGATCTCTGCATTCCCTGTGGCTGCTGTCTGGGGGGTCTGGTTCCCCAGGGCCTATGCTGGACTGGCTTGGAGGGAGCATGAAAGGACCAGTGTTTGGTGGGACACTGCCTGCTGAACCTAGGTGGCTGGATCCTTAACTGTTTGCATAGATTTTGCTTTTTCTTCCATCTTTTTTAAGACCTCTTTTGCCTTAGTGCCAAATAAGTTGTCTTTGTGCAGGGGGGCATCCAACAATTTAGATTTGACATGGTCTGGCAGGGGCTGTTCCTTAAGCCATGCATGCCTTCTAATGACAGATCCAGTGGCTGCTGCCCTGCAAGAAGCTTCTAGGGTGTCAAATCCACAGTGCAAGGTGTGTTTAGTTCCTTGAGTTGCAGAATGCATTAACTCTTGTAATTCTTTAGATTCTGCCTAAGCAGGGACAAAGACATTTTTTGTTTGAGGAGTTCCATGGTATGTTGCTGAAATTTTAGCATATGGAACTGACAATTTAGTGCCCTGATAGCAAGAGTAACTGAGGTGTATACTTTTTTACCCCATCTGTCTAGTGCTCGGGAATCCCTATCTGAGGGGATGGGATTCTTAGCAGAGGTTGCTTTAATCCCTTTAGGCCCTTGAGAAATTACCTCAGGGTCACCAGTAAGATTTTTAAAAAGAAATTTGTGTGAGTCAGGGACTCTATAGTAGCTGTCTGGTTTGCTGAGCGCAGGAGGAAGGGTGTCAGGAGTCAAGCTGGATTCCAGGAAAACATCCTCTACAACATCCAGGACTGGGGGGATGGCCAAGGGTCTGTGCTGTGGAAGATCTAGGAATTCCCAGAGTCTTGTTTTAGACTGAGTGTAGTCTTGACTTTCCCATTGGAAATGCTCCCTTAAGGTATGCAGGGTTTTCCCAAAGGAAAAACCCTCTGGGGGAGAGGCTGAAGGGATGGAATCCTCTGCATCAGAATCCATATAAGCAGAGAGGGGCTGCATGTCTTTATATTCAGAAGCATCAGAGTCATCTGACTATTGTTCAGACAGAACTACAGGGGACAGACCTCTTTTCCTTTTGGAGGGGGTAGCATGGCTTTCCCTTATCAGCATGATAAGGTCTTCAGCCATTTGGGAGGGTTGGGAGGGTGGCCTAATAGTTAAGGTGTTTGCCTTACAAACACAAGGTGCAGGGTTTGAGTCTCACAAGGGATAATTGGCTAGGCTTACAATGGCTCGCAAGGGCAGTTTGCCCAGTACTAACCTATGAACAAATATCCTATGAATCTGAGAATGAGGCAAGGAAGCAGGTGCCTGAAAGTGGGTCGTCAGTTTCTTGGATGTGGTTCGTACCCTGGGCCTAAGAAACTCCGTCAGTTTTGAAAGAACGGTAGTCACGAAAGAAGACATCGGTTTGTGTCGAGAATCAGTAGTGCAAAGGACTTCCTCAGAAGCTGTTGCCTACTCAGTGGTTCTGGACCCATCCACCCATTGGGCGGCACAGTGGTGCAGCAGTTAACGTTGTCGCCTCACAGCAAGAGGTTCACCGGTTCAATTCTCGGCTGGGGTGCCTTCTGTGTGGGTTCTCCCTGTGTCTCCCACATTCCAAAGACATGCATGGAGCATTTCTAAACAGGCTCTGTGGAACCTAGTCGGACATTCCCGGTCAACAAATGTTAAATAAATAATTAAATAAAAGGTAGAGATAACCACAGGATCCTTAATTGAAGAAGAGTTTTGCGGCATACCGTACTCCATAAAGGTCTCGGTAGTGGCCTGCGAATCCACAGAAGTGGGCATCAGGGCTGCGAAAGCACATCACCAACAGAAGCGTCATCAGTAGGTTTGGACCTGTGCAGTCTGTCTCTGTCTTTATCTTTACATTTTTTTGGAAGATCTGCTGTCGGATGGCTTACCGAAGCCAAATTGGATTCGAGAACTCTAAGTGAAAATATCTGGCTACAATAAGGGCCCGACAACAGATAGTTCTGGCATTGAACAAAACACAGAAGCGACAATGAGGGACGTCGTGGTCTGGGTCTAAGCAAGTGACACAGTAGGGATGGAAGTCTCGGTGTGGTATTAGTGCAAGAAAAAAAGATCCCCATTGGGGTACTTAGCTTAAGAAGACTTCAACTTCAATTCGGTAGACGGAACTCAGGTAGTGGCCGACCGGCACTCATGCAAACTGTTTCTGCTTTAGGCTCTGTGGCAAGAACGACTGATGTAATGGTGTCGGCTGTCTTACTTTATACTACTGATGACCTGACATCAGTCCTGAAGCGACAGCAGCCGATGCAGAAATACTAAGCCTCTGGTATTCGGGCCAGCCGAGGGCTACCCTGGCAGGGATAACCCAAATGTGATGACTGCAACAGTGAAACATGAAGAACGGGTATCATATCACTTTAAAGGCTCGGAGACTATAAGTTGGATCATGTGATCAGTTGAGCTGGGTATTTAAATTTAATTAACTGGGATTTGCTTTATCTGAAGAAGTCTTGAAATATTACTGGGACAGAAGCGCCTATCCTTTTTTGTACCTGTCAAATACTGTTTTTATTGTTTTATTAACTGTTATTAAAAGTTTTTACTTGGACCGTGTCTTCTGAGGTTGCTATGCCCTATAGACATGCCTGTTGTTTTTTAGTTTACTACCAACACCTCAGATACAGATGTTTTGCCTCACCACTCAGTCTAACATGGTCCAAAATATATTACACAGCAGTAACAGAGTCTAACAAAGATACACGGAATACAAACCCAGTATCCAGAGACTCTACATAAGGATGTAGACAGTGTTATGAATACATTTCTACATACCATACATATGTGGCAGTGTTTGCATATGCGTGTATACATATGTGTGCTTACATATATGTGTGTGTACACGTGTGCATGGGTGTGTGTGCGTGCATGTGTGTGTATATACGTGCAGCTATGTGTGTGTCTGAGGAGGTTACCTTTTGAAATGTCTGGCTCCCATAGAGCGAGTCACAAAACATGAAGACTAAATTGTTGAAAGATCACACTTGCATATATCAAATCTGAGATGACATTTTTCAGAATATTCCCTTTTCTCAGAGGTATGGAGATTTCAGAGTTGGTATATATAAGTTTTGGGGGCATGTGGCTTCCCTTCACATTAGGGTGCATGGGGAGGCTTGCTCCACTTTCAAAAAGAAGTTTTAAGGGAAAGAGCGTTTTTTCAAATTCACTCTTCTCCAGTGTTTTTGATCTTTTTTTACAGCATGTCGGCACTCAGCATTTCTAGTGTCGACATTTCAGTAGGAGCCACGTATGTGTGTATATTTGAATTGCACCATATTGAGGCCTCTTGGCCATGACTGAGAATAAGACAAATGCAGTCTTTAAAGTCAAAATTAAATGTTAACATCACTGCAGGAAATATTTCAACACAAATGAGAGGGTCTTCACTTAAAGCATGTAACAGAACAATGAATAGGACTGCAGTTTGCTTTAGTGCCCTTCCTGCAAAAGCTGTGGATTCATTAGACAATTTGTTTATAACAAGAAATATGCTACACTTTTTTTTCCTTTTGTGCCCAAAACATAGGAATACTACACAAATTTTTACTCATCAGCACACTGGCCTGTAACATCTGAAGGTAGCCTACTTAAGCATATAATTGCATGAATAGTAGGCAGGGTTTGCACTCATCAACATATGGGCTCATACCATAGCATATTTCCCACTGTAAACAAAAGGCATGCCCCACACAGCTTTACATTCACCAATTTCTCTAGAAACTAGCACTCTTCAGTGTTTAGATGAATCCTTTAGACAAAAATATTCTTCTGTTTTTCATAGAAGAAATTGGTTGTCTTAAAATGAATTAACACAGGAGTGAGGAAAATGTGGTTAATAATACTAAAATCTTCCAGAAAAAATTACTTAATTAATGTGGCTTTACTGTATCTCCAAAGCACTATTCTCAATCATACCAACAGCAAGTTAAATGGTGCCATTACATTGCAGTTATAGTATACTACAAACTATGTGTAGTGCATGGAACAAAGCAATTATGCTGCAAAGTCAAGGGGAAAAAAGCTTATAAAGCACCTTTCTGATGTCAGAAAGATGTTTAATAACCTTTTGTTAAGTACCCCACACCACTATTAAGCTCAGAAAGGTGCTTAGTAGCAATTTGTTAAGCATCCCTTCACTGCTATTAAGCTCCAGTCTTGCATTAGCCACCACAGAACAGCACTAGAAACAAATAAAGCTTTAAAGCATTACACAGTTCATTCAGCTTTTCTTTTTTTTTTGGTTGAATGAAGTGCTAAACTTGTTTTAGAGCTTTTTTGTTCTTCCTGCTATTGTCCATGGTGGTAGCTGTTTGTGTAGCAAGCTAGGAGCAGTAAGCATGTTAGCTTTCAAAGCTGTGAAGTTGTATTATACATTTTTTCTTTAGCTATTACGGTGTATGGAAGCAGTTTACTCTCCATGTACTACAAATTATTATGGTTGGACGCTCCAGTCAAAACCCCTTTTGTTGTTAAGTACTCTCAACATGGACATCAAGATTCACTTTTCAGGTTTTCTCTAAAGGTGAATTTCTTGACATCCATGTCTCGAATACATAACAAACTAGTTATGATGGGAGACTTGATCATAATCCTCTACATGCATGAGTGTCATTACTGCCATATCTCAGTAGCACATGAGTTTTAATAGGAGTATGATATTGTATGACTTCAGCTTTACTTAGTTCATCCTACGTTAGTGCTACACATATTGAGTAATAGACAATCTTTGTTTGCGTCAGATTTCTGATCCTATATCCCTGCTATTCCATGTCTTCAATTAAAAAGTGAATACAGCTAAAATGTATTAGCTTCAGCTTAATTACAGTTAACAGCTTGAAGGTAAAGTATACTGTGGATGCTGTTGTACAGACAACTCTCTTAACCACCTGTTCTCTGAAAATAATTGAGTTTTACTTGAAAAAGTTTACTACACAGGTTTCATGCTGCTTTGCACTATGTCATAACAATGTTCACTTCCTTATTAGCCTGCAGCAACAAGCTGTTAGTCAGCAGGGATGTATTTGTAGTTAACAGACTTAAAGCTTAAAATGAAATACTGCCACTTAATTTGTGTACTGCCTGAAAGCATATGTAGAGAGAGATGAGTTTTCAGACTTTGATACACTTTACCTTTTACCTGTCTTTAAAAAGACCTTGCGTCTTCCCATGTATCACAGAAAGGCACTGGGCGTTCTCATCTAAAAAACATACTTTGCATTAAACATCAATAGCTATATTAGTGTAAGTAATTAAAGGTTATACATGTGGTATACAAAAGTAGACCTCCCAAAAAACACAATCACATTCATGCGCACGCTCGTGCATGAACACACACACACACACACACACACACACACACACACACACACACACACACACACACACACACACACACACACACTATTCATTTGCACTTAATCTAATCAGTTCATTGAAACAGTAATTATAAATCAACAGTTTACATACACGGAATTTTCAGGCTTGGTTAGGCCTTCCGTGAAACATGGGCATATGAGGAACGCTCCATGACAGCTGGCCTCATCATTTGAAACTGTTGTGCTAAAGTAATAAAATGATTAAAAACCTGTTTTTTCTCCTCTGCTATCATCATTCATGGACCTTCAGGCCACTCTGTAGGTGCATTAATTTCTATGGGGTGGGAGTCAAGCACACTGAGAATCATCATTCCTTCACTAGGGACCTTGTTTTTGTATTTTAAGCCCTACCATCCACTGAACATGCCCGAAACATCTAAGGAGTTAGCATGTTAACAGGCTGGTACAATGTATATATGCATTTCTTCAAGTTTATAATTAGTAATTCTATCACCTTGGAGGCAAACCCTCTGCATGATCCCTAGTCCCCACCAGGGATGCTGCCATAAAGCATTGTGTACCTGCATATTTCCCTATCACCTCCCCTTAAAGAGTTAGGCCACCTTAGCTAAATCACTCCTCTCGTCTCCTGCCCTCCCTTTTCTTGTGACAGCATCAGCATGTACCAAGCTATTAGATGGATAGAGGTCACCAGAGTCATAGTCATGGCTTTATTCCTCCATGCCACTAGAGCTGTCCAACAGCCTATTTCATAGCTCTCAACCTCTTACTACAAAAAATCTGGACAAAACCAAAAATAATGCGTGATAAAGCCCCCAAAATAGGGACAAATTTTAAATATTGCTCATCAGCTTAGAAAGTTGCTAGAATAAAAAGTCTTGTGTTACCATGCCTTTTCTGAAGGATATGAAGACTGAAACTTAAATGCCTGCCATTATTTAGTAAATTCAGTCCACAATGATTTGCCACACACAAAAAAAAAAATTAAGAGGAATAAACCAAAAATATGAGGCAGAAATCTGGACAATTGAAAGGTATGGTGTTTTCTACTTCAGCGTTGTATAAGAGACACAGGACTGTACTTACTAACTAGGTAACTGGCAGACAACTCTTTTGCTTACACTACTGTATACATCGTGCATCTTCACTTGGTCTTTTTTACACATCTACATTCTCCAGCTGTTTAAATCTATGGGACAACTATGTACATGCTACTTGACAAAGTGTCAGACCTAATCTTCCAAGTTCAGTGTTTCATTATGTTTAAACAATGGCCTATTATTGTCATTCTAAAATTACAGTTAATATAAGGAGCAGCCAGATTATTTCCTTAACACTTTTTCTAGGCATTTGACCTAGATACATACTTGACTACTCAGATAAAAAGTGGTATTTGTATCCATATTAAATTATCAATCATTCACATTGTAGGATTAAGGATGTTCTTCACATAATTTATGTGTTACCTTTCTCCTTTATTGCGCTCTTCATTCATGCCTCTGTTCTTCCTACATCATCTCCCTACTCCATGCTATCATTTTCATAATGCCTTCTCTCTTATTTCTCTCCTTAATTACTAAAAAACTCTTTAGAGACTTTACCATTTCTGAAGGAGACAGATAGAATGGTCTTTCTTCTAAGCCAAGGATATCATCGGAGTTTATATCAATGTGTGTGTCGCTGACCTACACAAACTTATTACGCACCTCTCATTAAACCATTAGATATTGGGAGCTATCTTTACATATTCACTCCAGTACCCTGTTCAGGAGACTGCTTCTGATGTTTTCTCATGTATGGTACCCATTTGTGAAGAAAACTGCTGTCTCACAAACTTTGAGGGGCAGTATTACCTTTACACATGCTAAGAGAATTTTTAATAATATTTGTCATGTACAGCACATAACATTGAAGAAATCATCTCTTTTGAGTGACAATGAAAGTAATACAAGGTCTCCCGAAAATCACAGGTCTGTCTTCTTCTTCGTCTTCCATTTGGCCACTTTACCTTCTCCCCTGGGATAAATATAGTGCATATCAGTAAGGGAAGTCTTAGGTGCAAGGTGACCACCTGTAGACTCAGATGAGGTTGAAGATCTTAATATCCTAACAATATTCTCTTCAAGAAAGGTATGATCCTAAATTGCTTGAAGTATAAGAAACCAGGAAAGACCTTGATAGCGGCATATTTTTCCTGCTATCCTCTTCTCTTTTTGTTATTAACATTCTTATAAAATGAATGGACTGGTTCTTCAGTCCTGATCTTACTTTTCTTGATGCTGGAAAGTTATGCCAGTGACGTGAGACCTGCTTGACATTCAAATGGCAGAAGTATTAACCTGTGACAGATGATGACCTTTCTTGTAACACCAAATCGTATTTTGGAGTGCTATTCAGTTACTGACACTAGAGTCTCTGCAGTATAACGAATAAGTGGCACATGCCACTGTCTTCCCTAATGTACATAGTGGTCAGTTTTTATTAATAGTAAATCCATTTCCACATTGAAAGAAGTTGTTCTTCCCTGGGAATTATCTGTTGCAGACTGGCATCTCCCCCAGCTGCTGTCACCCAGAATTTAACCTTTTTCCTGACATGTTTTCAGATGAACTACTAAACATTCATGCAGACATCTTCTGGTCATCACTAGAAACGTTAGACAAGCTGTTCCTGGCTCATTAAGAATCAGACACATTACCTAAAGGTCAGGAATCCATTATGGAGATGGGCATCTCATAGGTTTCATGAATTACAGCATGCCTTTCTGGTACAAGGGTGCTCTTACTGTGACTGTTGAGCTGCCTAAAGCCAGCTATTCAAGATAAAGGTGCTTTTTATTTAACTTTTGAACTTCACATCAGGAATCAAGAAAATTCTGTCTGAAACCTTTGCCTTCTATAGTGTCAGTTTCCCAGAAAATAGGAATCTTAAACTTTATGTAAGAGTATTTGTGAGTGCATCATGCGGCTTCTATTTATACACCCCCTCTCAGCCACTGAATTTCCCCAAAATAGCCCCCAAAATGAATCGTGAGAGAGCAACCTTCTCATCTAGACTCAGAATATATGCCCACTTCTTTTCAGTAGGATTACCACTTGTGACATGAAACATCTGTTGGACAACTTGTCAAATAACATACAAGGGGATGCTTCTCCTAATTTTTCTTAAGGTGGCGTCACCTTTACAGTTAAGCCCTTCATAGATATCTTGAACCTCTCCATAACATCTGGTGTTTTCCCTTTGCCATTATTACCTGGTTTCTTGAAATATTTTGACCCACAATCTCCTCTGGTACTAGGCCTATCCCCAGTGTACCATTCTTAGATGTGATACTGGAAAAGCTAATGTATGGCCATTTTCTAAAATTTACCACAAAGTATGGCATTATCTTCATGCCCCAGCATAGTTTCAGAAATGACTATAATGCTATCCCTTCCTTTCTGTGTAATACAGAACATATCTACCCCAGTATGAGGAATGCTACGCTTAATTTACTTGAAGATAATGTTTGACATGATAGATAATGCCAAACTCACTACTTAGCTTGAAAACTATATACTGGAAATAGTTTGGTCTGCTGGCTGAATGAAAACCTTACAACCACATTATTAATTAGTATAATACCTTATTTCTATGTCTGCAGCCTTTTATGCTAAAAACGCAGTGGCAGTTAAGATTACCCTAACTGTCTCGCCATTTCAGCACTCTCATCAGTCCATCTTACAGGACATTGTACAAGCTATGTCAAGAAATAATGTATTAGTAAACACTAGAGGAATCCTGTAACTACTCAGTTTGGTTCTCCTGAGTAGTGTGTTAATTTGACTTCATAACACTAATAAAACTCAAAGCCAAGAAGTATGGTTTTCCTGAGAAACATCTAATTTAATGCCTTTTTCTGCCAAAAATCCTTCCAACTCATCAGTTAAACAATCTTCAAACTTAGATATTTAGAGGCCTGGCTGGATTCATAATTTGTATTTCAATTATTATCCTAACTGTATCAGTTCTAAAACTCAGATGCAATATTTTCTCTTGAAGTCCTGATTCACAATCACACAGTTAACAGCAAATATGGAAAGCAGAACACAGATGACAAAAGGAATGATACTTTTGTACTTCTTCTGCATAATCCTGACTTCCAAACTGAAAAGTATTGTTGCACCCAAATAATCTTTACACCAACAGCTACAAAACAGGCACTATAATCACTGACTCCACAGGACTTCACCCACTTCAGTCTTATCTTATTGCTTAATATACAGTCATATCAACAGTAACTGAAACTTAACAAAACTATTTCTCATACAAGCTTTCTGACAATGTTTCCTAGGAAAAGCTGTTGACAGCTCCCCTTTCCTGTATGTATGCTACATACTGCCACCAATACGATTACTAATACTATGCTTAGATTTCACTTACTGGACACTCTTTAAATGTTCCACTGAGTTGACCAATATTAGCTGGTAGCCAAGCAGTGTTTCTAAATGGTTGAAACTAAAAGCCAAACCAAAAGAGTGAGGATAAGACATAGTCACAAGTTTTACAAATGAACAAATGAAAACTATTTATTATTAAAAACATTTGATTACTTATAAAAACAGCATCGCAACTGCACAGGAGAAATATAATAATTTATTCATACGGACAATCTGGTGAGAGAAAAACACTCTAATTGTATCTGCTATTATTTCCAATTACTTGTTGTAGCTAACTGAAGCCTCAATTTAAAAAGAAAGTACAAGTCTCCAATCCATAAATTGTTGGTTTAATTTCCCCACGTTTTACAATCTCCCAAGTCCAAGCAATAGTTTTTAAACAAACAGAAGGAAAAGGACAGCAGCTCTGGTATAGTACACTCCATTGAGGTTACAGGGATTTCCAAGTCCAAGCACGTTTCAGATGAAAAGTAAAAAAAAAAAGGTACAGAACTAGGTCTCGCTCGGTATATTCCACAAAGATTAAGATAGATTTGAATTACAAAAAAATATAGCTTTCCTTTTAAAACCATTTGTTAGAATTCACAGACAGTTTCATTACATGGTTATGTAATTCACCTTTTCAAAGAAACAGTGAGCATTGCAATAGAAAAATATTCCATATTACATGAAACAATTCCTTATTATAAAAAGAAAACAGTTATACATTTTATAAATCTAATAGTGTATATAATTATTTACATTTATAAACCAATTATAACATGTATCATCAGATCTTTCTCCCAGCTTTTACATCACAAGTCAATTTTTTGACAGGCTCCTCTAAAAACGTAGCTTAGCAAAAAAGTATACTTCCATAGTTCACTCATCAAAATCTTTCTTGCTAGACCTTATACATTTTTGATATCCCAGTAAGGTCACTTTTGCCATTTCCATCTGGCATCTTTTTACCTGAGTAGTTAACTCATTACATCAGAGTGACGCCTCCAGGTGCATCTGCAGTTAACTCCTACTGACGCCTTTAGGCATCAAATATTGCGTGTTCATACTTGTGTCAATAATTATAAAACCATGCTATGTACAAGGTTTTAAAAGATTTCATCTTAAAGCTTACACAATTGGAAACTCAACTCCATTAATATCTGACCTCTGTCTAGCGCAGGTAGACAGATATTAACTGTTGTTTTTATGATATTAATTTATATAAATATAATGTTGACATTTTTCTAAATTTCTCAACAACCAAGTAACACAGACAGAACTGCTTAGCCTCATATGAAAGCTCTCAGCTAGATGAATATAATGCTGCTGACAGTATGCACGGAACTTGAGTGGTTGGTGAGATACTGTACATTTTTTACCAAATATTACAAATGTAATGGTTACTGTGTTTACTGTAGCTTATAAAATTTGGTTTAAGACCTAGAACCTAAAGAATACTATCACTATAAAAATAGTTTGTGCTAAAGAGTTTGCCATTTATACTTCTTTCATAACCCCTATGGTTCCAGAGATATGAACATTTGTTTGAAAAGTGAGGACGTAATTTGATTCTGTCAAAAGGCTTAGGCTCCGCCCATTGGAAGTTACAGTGCAAACTTCCTGAGCTCCACTGGAGTGAATGAGTTAATGCTGCCCTTTATTTTGCTGTTGTGCCCCTGATTATACATGGTGCTCCACCAGTTCATTGTGCCCTAGTTTAGAAGTAAGCAGGTATCCAAACACTTGTATTATTGCTCAAATTTCCTGAACCTGTATAGGGAACAGCTGCTGTGCCTTTATTACTTAATTCACTGAAGTTTCTCATCGACTGTCACTGAGAAGGTTTATTACCAGAGTCTCCTGTTACCAACTACTTTCAATTATGGTAGTGATTCATCATGAAAACATGATAAAGATTATGTTTCTGCCTCCTGTCTGGCAATTCAGACACATGATTAATATGACTCGGTCTCCTTACAACAGTGAAAAGATGACGCCTATGCTACCCGAAGGGTTTCTGCCTAATCACCATTCTCTTTTGATAACCATTATATTCTTGTGCTCACTCTGTTTGGTCAAAGCAAACATTTTGTTGCTATTGTGCTTCAATTAGGTGCTCATGCATCAATCTCAGATGCTTCCTAACTTTATTCCTGAAATTCACTACAAACATCACAACAGAACCTACATGGAAGTCACTTTCATCCTCCCATTTATCACAACTTAAGTTTAGGAGCCTCTCAATCTGTGACCACTAAGTAGATAAAGTGAGAACAACTTATGGATTTGTGGAATACCTCCTTTGTGCACAGAAGACATGGAGCACATGCTTGTGTCACTCCCATTTAAACTGCAATGGGAATTAAACTATTTGTGCTGCTAAACTGTCTTACAGTACCTTCAGCATGGTCTGAAGGGTGGACTTAAAACTCTTCACTAAATGCTTTTTTGAAGATGTTAGGGGCAGGTTTTTTTACTTACATTACTCCACAGCACTTCCACAAACAGATCAGCAAGTCTGACATAACCCCTCTATCTATCAGCATTTGTTAGGGAAAACGTACCAAGATGAATATTCCTAACAGAGCATTTGTCTCCTTTTCTACCTCAACAGAGGGCAAAGCTACCACCTTAGGGTACATATCAACATAATCTACTACCATCAAGATGCACCTCTTAACTGTGGTGCTTGAGGTACTAAAAAGTATCACAATATCCATGGTTGCTCTCTAAAATTATTTTTTAATAACAAACAAAACCCAAAGCAACCTTAGCTTTGTTTTCTGCTGCTCAAATATCTTACTGTACCTTCTAAGGACTTTTGCAGTACTGGTTCAATAAAAATTTGTATAAGCTTCATCTTTAGCGTTTATTTTATTTATTTATTTATTTATTTATTTATTTTACATTTGTTGACCGGGCTAGTCTAACTGGATACATGTCCATTTTCAGTAGCGGCCCGGGGAGAAAAACTCCAAGACACTTACAAAATACAATAAAGAAGGAAATAACAGTAAAGATACATACAAAATACAATATAAAAAGTAGTAGTAGTTAGTACAAATAAATTGTAGTTAGAACTAAAAATATTTTTTTTTAAAAAAAATAGCAAATAGTTGAACATTGTTAGAGAAATACTAACTACCATACTCCGACTGTTCATAGCAGGAACAGTAAACAGCAAGGATAATATTAATGAGAGGATGTTATATACATGTATTTATGAAATTCATTAGTAGTTTCATGGCAAAAGGAAACTATAAGGGTTAGACTATGATGTACGGTAGTTATTGGTGAGAAGTAAGAAAGTTAGTCAGGATTAGTGCAGGAACATAACCAGTGTGTATTGAGGTATAGTTTGAGCTTCTTTTTAAAAAGTGTAAGCGAAGACAGAGTTGTGAGTTCAGTGGGTAGTAAATTCCATAGCTTTCCAACAGTATTATTGAACAGGATTTAAACAGAGATTTATCTCTAGATAGACTGAAAAAGAAATATCATGGGGGGCTATGGCCAGTATCTGACACTAGGTGCTTGGAACTACCAAATGCTGTATCACCTCTCCCACTAATCCCCATTCAGCAGTCGATTCTCTCTACAAAACCCTGATCACAGTATGCAGACTCTTTCTGCAAATGAAAGTCTGATGTTGTGTCTGTCACTACCTCTCTGTTTGTGATCATTCCCATGACTATTTCTATAGGAAGTCTAGTAAAGTTTACAAATTGCATGTCAAATTTAGGTCACTGCTACCAATCACCCCTTCCACTAAAGCAGCACACTTCAGACGTCCAATAACATTTGACACTTGTGGCTCTGATTCAAGGCTTTCAGATATTACTCAGCGCCCCTCCTGAACTAAGTATACAAAAACCTCTCTCAGAGGTTTAGGCACTGACTAGGTCTCCTCCCTTATGTCTTCCTCATGTGATTTTTTTTCCTTGACTTGCTGCATGTATCTGGATGCACACAATGTACTATGCCATCAAAGTAATTTTATATATATTTGCATGAATGTTTGTTTGTATGTATGTATTTATGTATGTATGTTTACCAGGATAATGCACTGATTACAACAAACCAATTTCAAGCACATCAAAGATGAGGAGAATCACAATAACACATATAGAAATCATTTCTCAGATATGAACAAGTAGCAAAAATAATACTGGCAGAAATTCCACAGATAAGAGCAAACAAGGGTTATATGAACAAACTAACATTCTATAGATAAGAACAAACAGCGGTTATATACAGCATTTAAAAACTTGGATTAGAACAGACTTTTCCAGATATGAAGAGGGTAGGTAGAAGAAGAAGAGACTGAGCTCTTAAGCGATTAACAGAGGTTTGATGACATGGCTCACTTGGATTAGAGAGGTTTGATGACATGGCTCACTTGGATTAGAGAGGTTTGATGACATGGCTCACTTGGATAAGAGAGGTTTGATGAGATGGCTCACTTGGATAAGAGAGGTTTGACGACATGGATCACTTGGAAAAGAGAGGTTTGGTGAGATGGTTCAGTTGGTTAAGAGAGGTTTGGTGATATGGCTCAGTTGGATAAGAGAGGTTTGGTGACATGGCTCACTTGGATAAGAGAGGTTTGGTGACATGGCTCACTTGGATAAGACAGGTTTGGTGAAATGGCCCAGTTGGTTAAGAGAGGTTTGGTGATATGGCTCAGTTGGATAAGAGAGATTTGGTGACATGGCTCACTTGGATAACAGATGTTTGGTTACATGGCTCATTTGGTTAAGAGATGTTTGGTGATATGGCTCAGTTGGATAACAGAGAGGTTTGGTGACATAGCTCACTTGGATAAGAGAGGTTTGGTGAGATGGGTCAGTTGGCTAAGAGAGGTTTGGTGATATAGCTCAGTTGGATGAGAGGTTTTGTGACATGGCTCACTTGGATAAGAGAGGTTTGGTGAGATGGCTCATTTGGTTAAGAGATGTTTGGTGATATGGCTCTGTAGGATAAGAGAGGTTTGGTGACATGGCTCACTTGGATAAGAGAGGTTTGGTGACATGGATCAGTTGGTTAAGAGAGGTTTGGTGATATGGCTCAGTTGGTATCACCTACATTGAGTTTGTTTGTGCAGATGTGCTTTGAATTGTGACCTAAATTTGAGGTAGGAGGAAAGGTCTTTTACACTGGGTGGAAGAGATTCCTAGAGTTTTTGTGCTTGAACTGAAAATGTATGGTTGGTACAATGTAATTTGTTTTGGGGGCCTGCAGACTGGGTGTTGATTGGAAATGTCTTCTGAGGTTATAGAAGTGAATTTATAGTGAGTTTTGCCATGACGGGAAATGTTTCAAGAAAGCCATTGGCTTTTGAAAGAGTAAGATAGAGGTGTTCGTGAGTGGGGAAATTTGCAACAAAATGAAATATTTTATTGGTGATTGTTTATAGAGTGGCTATGTTTTTGCTGCATTTTGCAGCTTTGTGTCCATAGAGCAGTCACTGTACTCTGACCTGCCCTAAAACCATGTTTAGTGAGGCATTAGTCTGAACAATACTAAGATGGGATTTATAAAATATTAGTGCAGTCAACTTCAAGGAGTGCAAATGAGTATTTTAGATCAATGGGTTAAATACAACAAATAGTAAAAACAATAAAAACTGATCTCAACACCAAAAATAAAAACTCACTTATTTTTATCCAAACACAAATAGCAGAGATTTCGGGAATAGTCCCGTCTTCAATGCATATAAAACACAGTTCAAATGCAGTTTTTAAAAAGAGCACATGGTCACATTGTCCAATAAGAGCTCAGCTATCAGTATTTGGATTAAAATAAGTGAGTTTTTTTTTTATATCTGGTGTTAAGATCTTTTTTATTGTTTTTAAAATATTAATGCCCCATCCTGTCATCGGTTTCCTGGTTTGACATCAGAGTAAGGGCTGTAGGATAGAAATAGATGTTGAAAATTAGCAGAGTTGATTTTAATTTAGTTATTTGAATATAAATGATACAGGTGTAGATAAAATGGAGATGGAGTGAAACTGTGAGGAATTTCCAGATTTAAGCTTGTTTGTTAGAGGTTTGAACAGTGTTATTTCCAGATGTCCGGTATAATGCTTGTAGATAAACAGAAGCTGTAGATGTGAAGTCAAGAAATAGTAAGGTAGTCTTTGCAGCAGTGTATGAACCAGGGAATAAGGTTATCAGCCTCAGTTGGGGCATCAGGGGGAAGTTTGTGCAGTAGAGCGTCAATGTCTTTAGTTTTAATTTGTTTAAAGTAGAAGAGTAGTGTAAATGGGGTTAAGAAGGTGAATTTGTAGGAAGGAGTAGAGCAGTCTGTGTTATATTGAAGAACTCTGCTGAATTCATTACAAAAGTCTGAACATGAAAGTTGGACTTGACAGTACCATAAGTTAGCAGAAGATGTGTTGCTATGAGGAGTTTTACATCCAGTTAGCATGTTTACCTCATTCCAAAAATACTTAGGTTTACCTGGTAGGAACAGCTGTTTGGACTTGAGATTGTGAGATTTGTGTTTAGTTCTCAGTTTCTTGGATGTATTACGTAATGTGATAAAATGTTTTTGTTTCAAGGGGTAGAGGTCTGTCTTCATTTGTACAATGATTCTTCTCTTAAATTAAGAAGCTACTTGAGTTCCTTTGACATACAGTCATTTTTGTTGTGTCTGAACTATCTTTTAGTTAGGAGAAGGAATTTATCTTAAAGTTTAAGTAGGGTTTTTGTGAGAATTTCAGCTGCAGTATTGGTGTCCTGAGATGAAAGTGTTTGGGATCAGTCCATAGAGAAAAGGTGAATTTTGAGTTTGTTAATATTAGTGATGGATTTTAGTTAATTTAAGAGCTTGTTTGTTGATTTAAAAGTAATGGGACAGTGGTCACTGAGTGTTGGTGGGTGAATGATTATAGTGGAAATGAAAGATGGGATGTTGCCAATTAGATATTCAAGAAAGGAGTGGCAGTTGGAATGCAGGTTTGGTCTTCTTGGTTCAAAAATGAATTGCCGTGATCATCATCAGCAAAGAATTCAGATATGTCATTAGAACAGGGGCCAAGAAAATTAAGGTTAATTTCTCCAAGAATGAAAACATTGTTATGCTTGGGTGAAGCACCAATCATGTTAATAATGAGAGAGCTTACATTTTTAAGAGAGGTAAGGGATATGAGTTAAGCAATAGCAAGAAAGATTGGTTTGTTTTTTAATGAGAGGAACTTTAAAGTGTCTTGTGGAGACCACCATTTGATGAGGCGTTAGTCTGAACAATAATTCTAAGATGGGATTTATAAAGTATTAATGTCCCACCCTCTCCACTGTTTCCCGATTTGGCACCAGAGGGTGGTAAAATAGGAATAGATGTTGAAAATTAGGAGAGTTGTTTTAAAGCCAATTTTCAGTGATAGCAACAATTTCAGGAGGGAAATTCCAAGGTCACCTTCCATATGAAGTCTAGTACTGTTTACAAACTGTGTGTCAAATTTAAGTTACTTCTACTAATCACCCCTTCCCTAAAGTAACACCTTTCAGAAGTCTAATACTATAAATATAGACACAACAACTCTTCAGATTCAAAATCAGCTCATCCATATTTGAAGAGATGTATCTTAGGAGTCCATCCTTTCCCTCACACTTTTCTCAACTTTCATTGGTAAATTTCCTTAAGGATGGGAAGAGAGGGCACTTATCTGTTCAAGTTTATTTCTGATTCTATGAGCATTTAGTAGGGTGCACATGATGGAGGATGTGTTGTTGTTATAACTGATGCTGAAGATTTTGTTAGGTGGGTCAGGTTTTACTTTAATATTAATTCTAATTAGAAGTATTAATATTGCTGTGAACCCAAAGAGTTATTTGGGAATGCTTGATAGAAGGGGGTTGGTTTTAGTGGAACTAGAAATCATCTAGTACTGAAACCCTGCTAGAGGATTAATGAAGGAATGGTGTGTGATCTGGATGGTGTAAACATGAAAGAGATTGTTGGAAAGTAAATAAGTTGGGAGGGTGGAATATGTTGACATGTTTGTGAAAGTGCAGCAGTGAATGGAAGAGCATGTCTGTTGAAGAGCTGAACCCACAAAGGTTCATAACCAGGAGAATCCAGGTCATAAACACATTGTCCTATAGAGATCGTCTTAAAGCCTTATCTCTATACTCTGTGTCCTATTGATTACTGAGAACTGATCTATGCCTGGCATACAAGGTATCCTTGAATCCAGCTCTGATGGACCTTTTACACATCTGCAAAATGAGCAGCATCAAAACCCATACATCCAAGGATTTAAGTTTTGCTTGTGATGTAAATAAGGCATGTTGGTGAGACAGATATGTGTCAGAGAATTCCCATGGTCTGGAATAGGCTCCCATCCATGTGAAGCAGAGTCCATCCCAAACTCTATTTAAGCTTAAATTTGACCAATGAATGAAAACTCAGAAATTCACTCTGGGTCTGGCCTCCATGACTCTGATTAACAGAGGCCAACAGTAATGCCCAAACCAGAAATAAGTAATGCCCTGGGAATGACCGCATTAAAAGATAACTCTTTAAAACTTCTTTAATAAGTTCCTTTTAATAAACTATATATGTTTAAAACTAGAATCCAACCAGGAGATATTCAAACTTCAGCAATCAACAAAAACTTTAATTAAACATTGTGTTGTCTATTAGATTAGCATTTTCATCTTCATAAAAGTAAACTTCCTCAGATATCCCAATAGAAATAAAGCCATATTAAATAGTCTAGCCAGCTGGGAAACTGAATAACACTAACTAGTGTTAATCCCCTGAAGCTAGTCAATAATATAATGATGGAAGTAATAAATAAGAGTGAAAAGGAACATTTTAAGGCTATTTTATGGGACAGTAAATATAAATAATGATGGGGATGTAGGCAGAAATGAGCATGATAGAGAAATGTTTGGTAGAGGGGATAATGAAATATTAGGTACAGGACACTTACCTACCTCCTCCTCTATTGGTAAAAGTTACAATAGTTCATTTATTACTACCTTTAGGTCTAAAAGCTATGATATAAAAAGTATATTGTGTAAAAATTGGGAAATATTAATGGATGATAAGGAAATAAGAGAATGCATAAGGGGAAAACCATCCACAACATACAGAAAAAGACAAAACCTTAAGTATATATTTGAAACAAAAACAAAAAAGAGTAATTCAGGGAATGATGAAAAAAATGTGGCTCCTGTTCTCACTGCAAATTTATTTTGGAAGGGAGTTAGATGCATGTTAACAATACCTGGATTAGGATAGTAGGCAAATATTACTGTGATACAGAAAGAGTAGTTTATTGTGCAATCTGTACACAGTGCCCAGTCTTCTATGTAGGGAACATTTAAGGGATATAAGAGTGGGAAAACACATTGATTCTTTAGCTAAACACTGTGCTGAATTTGTTACCCATTCCTTTAAGTTTTTTCTTATAGAGTCTTTAGACATCTCTGGAAGAAGAGGGGGGCTTGGACACTCCTACTAGAAAAATGTGAATTGATTTGGCAGTTACAGCTAAATGCAACATCCTGGCCAGGATTAAATGAACAGCTATCTATATCTTGCATATTAAAATTAAAAGCTCTAGAAAGATAGTTATTTCCATTGCATACACCTTTGTAAAAAGTTTTTAATATTTTAAAATATTGTATTTATATTTGGAAAGATTTTCTCTTTGCTTCAATCTCATAAAAACTGTCTCTTGTTATTGTTTTGTGGTTTGTTATTATATTATTGCTGGAATTTTTCAATATGCATTTAAGTTTGACATTTGAATTTATCTTAAATGAATTCAATTATATAGTTTTTTGTGGGGGGTATATGTATTTGATAGGTGTCACAATATATAACAAACATTAGTACACATTAGATATCACCTTATATGATAGGAGAATTTTTTGGAAGCTAAGCAGGGTTGGGCTTGGTTAGTACTTGGATGGGTGACCACCTGGGAACACCAAGTGCTGGGCGGGGTGTCTGGGGGAAGTGATGTCATTGCAGAAGGTGGTCACATGATTGTTCTTTACTATACTACTTCCTGTGAAGTACGTAATAGTATCTGATAAAGTTTCAAACTATTGAGACGAAAGCGCTTATTGGATGTATATATATTTTTATGACTTTTTTGCTCATTAAAGTGTGTTTTTAATCTTCACTTGTGAATGTGCCTTTGATAATACATGCATTTTGTGGATTTAATTGAACAGATATACAGATTGAACTGTTGGGAACCGTGAGGAACACATAGAGTGTTTTTATTTTGTTGGTTTACATGGTGCTGCTGATAAAAACTGAACGATTTTTAGACATAATAATGAAATTCAGGAATATGTGGGAAGAAAGCCAGTGGCCACCTTTAGAAAGGGTAGCAACCTTAAGTTCCCTTTGGAGAGAAAAATTAAGGAAAAAAAATCAAAGGATGGCATGAAAAAGTGTGGAAGTTGCCCTTATTGTAAGTTTATTTTTGTGGGGAAGACTTTCATGGTACATGATGTTTCAGTCACCTTAAAAGGGCCATTTAATTGTGTCTTAACAGACATGGTCTATTGTGCCATATGCTCATCCTGCAAAAGTTCTTATGTGGGTAAAACAAAGAAGAAGTTCCATGATAGGATATATGAGCATTTATATGATATGAGGAAACTGAAGCTGCAGAATGCCCTGGCAAGCATATTATGGAATTCCCAGACCACAAGTGTAGTGTTTTTTGCTATTGAGTACATCCCACAGAATGGCAGAGATGGACCATGGACTTTATATTTAGAGAAAAGGGAATTGGAATGGTAACTGAGACTAAATGCATCAGTCTCACCAGGTCTTAATGATTAAGTCTAAGTTGCCTGTGTTTTTAATCTTAAAGCACTGGAGAGGTAAACTTAAAGTAATAGAGTGGCTCTTTAAATCTGATTTCCAGTTCGGAGGCTTATTTATCAAGTGACTAACTTACTCAGCTGGCTAGGCTGTTTAATATGGCTTTATTTCTATAGGGATAACTGAATAAGTTTTCTTTTATGAAGATGAAAACACTAATCCAATAGAAAACACAAGGTTTAATTAACGTTTTTGTTGATTGCTGAAGTTCAAATATCTCCTGGTTGGATTCTAGTTTTAAATGTATAAATTTTATTAAAAAGAACTTATTAAAAAGTTTTAAAGAGGTATCTTTTAATACGGTCATTTCCAGGACATATCTTATTTCTAGTTTATGGTTCTTTTTCAGTAATGCCCAAACTAACATACCTCTCCTCCACACAACCTCTATAAACTTCCTAACTAATAAATGCCCATGATAAATAGGGACACAATGGGTTGGATTGCACAGCTAGGATTATAAAGACCCTGGTGGTTGTTAGCCTAGTGTATACTTATGAACCTATAGATGGCAGAGTATAAGGAAAAAGAGCAGTAATTAGGACACCTGCCAGGATATGATCATATATCACCATCTGTTTGTTGCCTTGCCCCCATTTCCAGTCCAAATTAACCCTGGCCAGTGGCACCTAAAATGTTTCCATCTAATAGCCACTCACTGAAGTGGACTACCCAGGCAAGTCACAGTCCTCTCTGACAAATGCAGCCTTAGCAACAGTTTTGTCTGATGCAGTATCCCTCTAATCAATGTTTTCTTTTTTTCTCTACCAAGAAAGGATATAAGCCCTTGTGATAATTTGAAGAAACTGCTGTTTCAAGGCAACTCATTACTACCATGGTAATTACTATCCTTTCTAAGTCCCTTACATTGCTTTTGTTTCCCTCCTTGTCTCTTGGTTGTACTGAAAACATTCAACCCCCAGAACCTTGGCAAGGACTGGAAGAAGTTACTTCCCCCTTTGCCTATGGAACATGATATGATGATTTTTATGTTCCCTTTGCCAGTGGAAACTGACATGATAATTTAAACTGCCCTATATATTTCTAAATCCCATGTGTACTTAAAGGTAATCAACTCTTGTATACACTGCTTCCAAAATAGAAGTTACCCTACTTGCCCATATCTTCAGTTGAATCATGCACACATTCCATCAGCCAGAATCTCATGTCTTAAGTTTCAGGTGTGAGCTTAAAATGTTGTATAGATAACACAATCAGCATCTGACATATTACTAATGGCATGCATAGTTCTACCTATGAGCAGCAGTTAAAAACTCTGCAAGTTACCTTTGGCCAGTTTGGTTCTGATTCCATACTCTTACAAATGCCTGAATAAAACTATAAAATCATGCCTTTTTCATACAGAGAAATTATTTAGTACTGACCTTGGCATCCAGGGCTGTTTTCACCCCTACTACCCGAATGAGTTCCCAGTCATGGTGGCGATCTTTCTTCCTGCCTTTATCCTCATTCTCTCAGCAGTGTCATGCAATCACTTCTTTTCCTCCTGTATGGCTTCAGGTAATTTCAATTCTTGCTCAGTTTTCTTTCTGAATCTGATTCATACACACCTCACTGCTTTATACTCCATGTGCCTTATCTCCTATCATACTCTCATAAACTTAAGTCACATTCTATGATCATTTAAGACACACTGGGTGGTCCTATATCTGCATGGTGTACACTTACAGCTCTTGCCAGGTTGTCCCCACATCCATCAGACTGAATGTCAGCAAAAAGATAGGTATTAAGTCTTCCTCATTCAAACCAGAATGTAGGAGCCATTTTGATTACACTGTTTAATCCAAGGTCACCATGACATTTTAAGAATATTTAACAGAAATAATCTTGCCTGTGTTGTAACTGTTGTGACTAAAGACATAAAATATCAGTTCTACAATGTACACCGCTATATATTTTGCCCTGTGGCTACAAGAGTACAAACATGTTTTGGTGGCAAGAATGTTTTGCAGGTTATAAAAGTCTAGTTCACAATATATTGCCACTGTTGCAAATCAAGTATGTCTTGGATAGGGGTACAGGCCTTAAATCCCACCTTGCTGTTGTAAAATGTATGATGAATGAATGGAGCCTGAACAGGGGTGTAGCCAGGATTTTCAAATTTGTACTCGCAACTCCCAGACTGCTGCCCCCTCAACAAGCCACACCCACATTAACACTGCTGACCAAGCCATGCCCCCTTTATATTGCTGATCTCTGAACAGATCACTTGGAAGTATATGCCAGGGTAGTAATTACACGATGCATTAACATTTTTATTCCAAAGGTACGTCTTCCGTAAGTCAAAAAACAAAATACCTTTCCATTTACACTAGGACAGATCACTTTACCCCCCCCCCCCCAAGATTACTCTTTTTCCTCTTGCAGCCCCTAACCCCTGTAGTGGCTCATTACACCGTCAGTGATGCTGTTGACTAAAGGACTGCCAGGGTCTAGGCATCACATGCTCCTCAGTGTTGTGGTCTGTAGGTGCAGCATTTAATGCTCTCCCTAGGTAACATCCAAGCTATGAGCCACAACTACCTCCTTTTCACCAGCATGGGTCACCTGGCAATGCATGATCACTCCTATGGCCTACAGTCACACTAAGCCTTTTGGAATGGTAAACCTTACATTCCCAACAGCAAATACATTTTAGCTGGGCTAAGTCATACTGCCACTGACAATTAATAAAGATGTGTACCCATGGGAGTCAATCAAGCAAAAAGTAAAGCAGTTGAAATTTATATCCTTACTACCCTGCTTACATTCTGCGAATCTCAAGCTTTTGCTGAAAGGAAATTGGTTAAAGCAAGAAAATTATCCTAGGCACCAGAACTGGTGGGACTGTTTACTGTCACATGCTCTAGGCACTTGTCTGGAGCTTTTTCTAGTCTTATGATCCAGTGATAGTCTGAACAAAATTATTGAAAAGAAAAGCAATTCAAGGAAGAAATACCATGGCCAGTACTAGGAACTACAATACCCAGAAGGGTATGAAACCCCTCAAACTAAATAAGCAACTCAGAAATCTTATCAAGCCCACCAAAGCCATATTTGAGGCAGAAATATCCTCAAAGATAAAAGATAATGACAAGGCCTTCATCAGCTTTGTTCACAACCTCAAAGGTAACATGACAGCGTGCTGAACAAATTGTAAATGGAACCACTTAAAAGGAATCAGAGGATATAGCAAACCTGCTGGCTGATAAATCTAATTCCAGTTTCACCCCTTCTTCCCCTCAATACCTTTCAGAAGACACCCTCGACCATAAATCCTCTATATCACTACCAATCAAGTCTTCAATGCACTCTCCAAGTCAAAGAATACTACCTCAATAGGCCCTGATAATATCCTGGGATACCTCTTGGATAGCATGAAACATGAGGTATCAAGCACTTTAAAAATCACTGTTCAACATTAACCTAGTAATTGGCTTCATACTTAGTGAATGGAGGACTGCAGCAGTTAATCCTTAGCACAAGGTTTGGCATTCTACTGACTTGGATAACCACAGACCATAGGTTTGACTGGTCTTCTACATAAACGCATGAAAAGAATTATCATAGATATTTTAAATAAAGACACAAGGAACCCATTTTCTTATTTACTTCTACAATTATTACAGATATTGAAATAAAATAGCACAAGCACTGATAGCCATTTGCTAAATACATTCTCACAATGAAAACAGACTCAGCATGAGCAGTAAACTTCTCTGCCCTTGAAACTCACAGTCATTGAAATGGCATGAAAACCCACATTAAAAGAAAATGCATCTGACAGTGGAGGATTAAGTTTACCTTTGAGCTGTTTTCAAACCATAGGCTCCTTGCGCACATTTATAGGGTCATGCATACATGTATGTGTTCTTTGATTCAGCCTCATGATAAATTATATTCCTTATATAATATATCACAATTTGTTAGAATGGTGTTTTAAATTTGTAGTTATGAACATTCTTCTAGAAAGCAATGAAACAAAATGTATGAAATAATGATAAAGCTACACATTTCAGAAAATGTTGACCATAAAATGCCAGTCAAACTTCTATCATTATAATACACCAATATTATTCAAAAAGCACAATATTTTCAGAAGTAAAAGTCATCCAGATAACGCTACCTTAAAGAGATCTGTAACTAAGAAAAGAGGTTGCTACTAGCAAACAACATTACATTTCAATGTTTCATCTACAAATTCAGTGCCTGCTGCCTTTGAAGAATAAATTGTCTGTTACATTAAAAATGGTAAGCTGGTAATATTGCAATAGGGAATGACTGACAATCCAACAACAAGTTACTAGGTACCGTATACAAAGGAGAACAAACTCAGGAGTGTAGAACCCCTATACCTCCTTAAAATGCACCAAATAATCCGCAGTTAAAATGGCACTGCAATATCAGCACTCCATCTACATGGTGTGGGAGTAAAACCCACAGCCTTCTGCACCAAAGGCAATTATGCTGTTAACCCTGCTTTCAAATTCTACAACACAAACAGTGACTCTTATTTGATAAAACAGTTCACCACCAAAATTCGCTGTATACCACAGAAGAGACAAAAACTGAATTAGCATAAAAAGTTTTAATCTTCGCTTTCGTAAAACACTTCATCAGAATGATAAAAACACAGTGCTGCACTCTATTTAAACCTAAAATGTGAAATCAATTACTACTCAATTACAGTCAATTAAATGTAATTAACAATAAAAAGGTTTTTTAACCATTTATCCTCCTACTTTCTAAAA